>NC_139713.1:6254800-6537264 GCF_964188405.1 Protomyctophum parallelum
GTCACATAGTGCTGGGTAACTGACACACACACACACACAGACAGAATAGAGTCACATACAGCACTGCTCGGTAACTGACAAACAGAGAAATAATTCAATCACAATGTGCTGCTTGTGAAACCACAGACAATTACTTCGGCTTATATTATTCTAAAAGAATAAATCAAGCATTATTATGTCATCACCAAGCCCAATTCCAACTGACTTAAATACACTAAATTACATTAAATTGACTACAACTAGACCAAAACATTTCAGCATTTATCCTTTTGATAGTGATGTATAACTATGTAACATTTTTCTGTACATGTAAAGGTCATTACACACTGGCGAATTAGCGACGCGATATATTCGTGCGAATAATTCGCATTTAAAAAAAACCAATTGAAGTCCATGCAAGCTTCCAGATCAGTGGCGAATGTGCGAATGTGCGAAAATGCAACCGTTTTCGCTTTTATTTGTTCGCTCTGGTGTCGTATTTTGCAGAGATTCGCAGGCGAACTGCAACATGCAATATTTCGCATTTTCAGATCGCTTATTCGCATCGCGTCGCTAATTCGCCAGTGTGTAATGACCTTAAACATTGTCAATAAACATATCAATCAAACTACAATAGGACTAAAACTAAAATGGAATTTTTACTCAAAAGACTAAATCAGAATGTGCCGTCCAGAATGATCAACAGTCCTACCTGTAGAAATAGGAGCAGCCTCGAACACTGTTGTGGCAGAAATGTTCCTGTGTCTTCTCGGAGCCGTAGTCCTCTCCTGGGTCTGACCACAGCAGGTCACACATGGGTCCAAACGCCGGGGGCTCCTTAAACCGGTCCAGCTAACAGAACACACAGCACAGCACAACTAGTGTTAGACCCATTCTGACCCGAGATCAGATTCTAACGCACAGAAGAATGGTGGTTCTTTAACGCATTTTGACCTGAGATCAGATTCAAAAAATGTCTTCTACATCCTGACAGTTTTCCATTCTGACCTGAGATCAGATTCTAACGCACAGAAGAATGGTGGTTCTTTAACCCATTCTGACCTGAGATCAGATTCTAAAAATGTCTTCTACATCCTGACAGTTTTCCATTCTGACCTGAGATCAGATTCTAACGCACAGAAGAATGGTGGTTCTTTAACCCATTCTGACCTGAGATCAGATTCTAAAAATGTCTTCAACATCCTGACAGTTTTCATTCTGACCTGAGATCAGATTCTAAAAATGACTTATATGTCAGTCGCTCTTCGATTTTTCAAAAAATAGCAGACCTACAAGCTCGTAGCGCGCCACTCGGTGGCGCGCTATGAGCTTGTAGATCTGCTATTTTTCAATAGCTAAAGCACGACATGATGCTAACACCAAAATGGGTTCCCGCCCCAAAATGGGTTAACCAAATTTAGGCCTAACGTCACATTTTAACGTCAATGTTCAGAAATACCTATGTTTCTATATCAGTGGTGCTCAATATTTCATGTCAAGGACCCCCAGAATTATCTGTATTTGGCCGCCGACCCCCATCTGAAAATATGTTGTTCCAGGGACATTGAATATTTCCAAAATTATTATATGTCAAAACCCACGTCAAAACTGTTCCTGTGTGGGAAGGAAGGGGAGAATGTTTAGGCCCGAAACAAAATATATATTATACTATATATTTCATTGACATTTATATCACTTAAATGGTGTAAAAGATTGGTTTCTCCAGAATAGGGTAAATTGCCGATATTCACTCTGATTATCGGAGCCTCTCTCAAATCTTTGCTTCTGGGAGTCCCTGGAACTGGAACATTTGAGATGGGGGTCTGTGGCCAAATACATCATTTTATGAACACAGGTGCCTTCAATCCACATGCAAACGACACACACGTTCTATTCCTGTCCAAAGCTATAGCCTCTTTTTTGCAAATCATTTTTTGACACACTCCGTTTGGTTCTGGGATTCTGTGTCTCAAATAACCACAATTAAAAAAGTCAGGCTTTACTTTCCCCGAAACAACGTCCATGTTGACTCGGGGGTTGACAAACATACCGGTACAAAACCAATAGACCGTCACGCACAAAACAGACCAGTGTGTCTACTCTCCAACTCTACAGTGAGAATCAAACGAAAGCTAAAAGCTCCCTCCTCATTGTTTCACCATGTTGGTTAATGTTAATCTTAACATTTGGTGGCGACAGTAACCCATTCAACTCAACCACCTCCCAGCACAGTGTTAGTGGCGATGGTGTGCGTGTCTGCGTGCGTGCTCGCTCGCTCGCTGCCTGGGTGCAAGGTGGCAGAGAAAACGTGGTATAAGAATTGCAGCCTGGGTACAAGGTGGCAGAGAAAACGTGGTATAAGAATTGCAGCATGGGTGCAAGGTGGCAGAGAAAACGTGGTATAAGAATTGCAGCATGGGTGCAAGGTGGCAGAGAAAACGTGGTATAAGAATTGCAGCATGGGTGCAAGGTGGCAGAGAAAACGTGGTATAAGAATTGCAGCATGGGTGCAAGGTGGCAGAGAAAACGTGGTATAAGAATTGCAGCATGGGTACAAGGTGGCAGAGAAAACGTGGTATAAGAATTGCAGCATGGGTACAAGGTGGCAGAGAAAACGTGGTATAAGAATTGCAGCATGGGTACAAGGTGGCAGAGAAAACGTGGTATAAGAATTGCAAATACAACAAATACAAAAAGTCCACGGTAAGTGGGGGAGTCTAAACTGAACATTTTAAGTGGGTGGGAAATCTAAATATCTCATTAAAACAGCTGTCCGACCATTTGATATAAATCTTTTATAGAAGACAAACGTCAGTGTTGTTTGTTCCTTCAGGTGCTAAAACATGTTATGCGTTGGTAGCACACACTGAGAGCCAACAACAGAATAATGATCCACCCACACCAAACACCAAACCAACAACCCACACACACAGACATTGTTTTTTATTACTTTGACGACATGAATTATATCCAGTGTAACACAGCACAGCACTGCTCTGTTGTCTGTACAAGCTATAGGGCTTTAACCCATTCTGAACGTAAACCCATTCTGGTGTTAGCGTCATGTTATGCTTTAGCTATTGAAAAATAGCAGATCTACAAGCTCATAGCGCGCCACCGAGTGGCGCGCTACGAGCTTGTAGGTCTGCTATTTTTGAAAAATCGAAGAACGACTGAATTTTTAAAAATCTGATCTCAGGTCAGAATGGGTTCATCAGACCAGTGTGTGTGTCCAGTGGAAACCTCGTATGAATCTGATCTCAGGTCAGAATGGGTTAAGCAACTAGTCGACCTTGTTGGTACTAGTTGATAAGAAAAGATAATGTCTTTGTAGGCCTCAAGGTCAGCTAGATTGTAGTTATAGTCACCAATGTACACAGTTTTTAAATGTACAACTATTATTTAAAATTAATAATAATAATAATGTTTTTATTTTACATAGCCCAGTGGTTTTCAACTGATTAGGAACCAGGGACCACCACACTGACTGAGAATCAACCTGGGGACCACCACCCTGACTGAGAATCAACCTGGGGACCACCACCCTGACTATAGAATCAACCTGGGGACCACCACCCTGACTGAGAATCAACCTGGGGACCACCACCCTGACTGAGAATCAACCTGGGGACCACCACCCTGACTGAGAATCAACCTGCGGACCACCACCCTGACTATAGAATCAACCTGGGGACCACCACCCTGACTATAGAATCAACCTGGGGACCACCACCCTGACTATAGAATCAACCTGGGGACCACCACCCTGACTGAGAATCAACCTGGGGACCACCACCCTGACTATAGAATCAACCTGGGGACCACCACCCTGACTGAGAATCAACCTGGGGACCACCACCCTGACTATAGAATCAACCTGGGGACCACCACCCTGACTATAGAATCAACCTGGGGACCACCACCCTGACTGAGAATCAACCTGGGGACCATTATTGTGTTGGGAGGGGGGGATACCGCCGTGGTGTAGGGGAAAGAAATTAACCTTCCATATTAAACTCATGTGCTGTTCATTGTAACTTACTCTATGAGTAAGCAGACACTTGCGATTCATTATGGGCACATTTCCTTATAATGGTGACTCAACCAGGCAATCCGGTACAGTTTCCCTTGAGATTCTAACTCACTTTTCTGTGGAAGTTCTTGACATCCGACTTCCCAGTAACTGACAACATCGACGCGTCATCATTTGTCACCAGATCATTTACTGCGTTGTTTCTCAACTTTCTCTAACCCTATAACCCAATACAATAAATTCAAATACGAATCTACATTACCTACATTACTAAATGCATGGTCAGGGACCACATGCAACACCTTCACGGACCACCAGTGGTCCACGGACCACCTGTTGAAAACCCATGACATAGCCCAATAGGTAGGCCTAGTTAAACAACTAGTCGACTAGTAAACAAGGCAACAAGGAAACTAGTGAAAACCAGTAGAAGTGAAGGCCCACTACAAGCGTCTCCTTCATGTGGGCTTGCTTGCATCTCCTGCCTTTTCCTTTGTTCATTTGCCTCAAATGCAAAGTGTCTAAAAAAGCAGCGCTTCGGCAGCGGAGGAGGCTCTCTGCACTTTGTCGACACCAGAAGAAGAAAGAGCGAATGAGTCGAGTTAGTTAAAAGCCACCACAAGCTCACAGCATCGCATCGCAGCGCGACACGTTGTGAGCGGAGCGCTAGGTTTTGAATTATTTTCAATAATATGCCTTGCATGCAACATATACAGTAGGGGTGCAACGGTACAGTTAGCCCACGGTATGGTATGGGGGCCACAGTTTCTGTTCGGTACAGTTCAAAATAAAAATAAGATTTTTATTTATTTATTAGCAATAAAATAAAAATCGTTTTTGCCCCTATCCACACACATTCCGGTATTTTCATTATTTTAAAGGGGAAAAAAACTTATATCGCTATTTAATGTGCCTCATCATTATTATACTCGGAAAACAAATGCACCTATGCGCTCACACGTGCAGACTGGCGCATGCAGGAAAGAGAGGAGTGTGGCTCCCGGGAGGGGAGGGATTCACACAGCACAGAGTGTGTCCGTGTCGCACAGAAAAATACTAGTTTACAATAAAGATCTCTGCATGAGGATTTGAGGATATTATGCTTATATTATTACAAGAAGGGTTTCTATCTACAGTCATGGGAGAGAGACAGAGAGAGAGAGCATCCAACCTTGCGTATGTCGTCCAGACATGTGACCTCGGGGCTGAGGCCTCCGTGCACACAGAGGAACTGCTGGTTGAGGAGGGCGGCCAGGGGCAGGCAGTCAAACGCTTCCATACAGGCGTCGTAAACGCGCTCCGAGTACTTGATTTTACCTGGAAAGACACGGAAAGATGGTGTGAAAAGGCTAAATCTATTCAAATGGAATCATTTGCGCACACACAGTCGCACACAGACACACACACACACACACACACGTGTGAGGATAAACATTTTACGACAGTGTTTTAACGCTTACCCTAAATCCCCAAAATAGCTCAACTCACACACAGAATCAACCCGATTATGTGATAACTGACGATGAGATAACTTTGCCTCTGGGAGGATTTAAGTCAACAGAAAGGGGCTTATCTGCTTAAGCCCCATTTCATACTAATGGGGCTATACAAAAAAATACTACATTTGTCTGTATATATATATTCCCCAATAGCCCTGCCTGACATCCACACAGTGCTCAGAGCCAGCAGCAGCATCACTCTCTTACACTCCTGTTTGAAGGTGAAGTACTCTGTGAGATGCTATAAATTACATATATACTGTATATACTGTACTCTTACACTCCTGTTTGAAGGTGAAGTACTCTGTGAGATGCTATATATTACATATATACTGTACTCTTAAACTCCTGTTTGAAGGTGAAGTACTCTGTGAGATGCTATATATTACATATATACTGTACTCTTACACTCCTGTTTGAAGGTGAAGTACTCTGTGAGATGCTATATATTACATATATACTGTACTCTTACACTCCTGTTTGAAGGTGAAGTACTCTGTGAGATGCTATATATTACATATATACTGTACTCTTACACTCCTGTTTGAAGGTGAAGTACTCTGTGAGATGCTATATATTACATATATACTGTACTCTTACACTCCTGTTTGAAGGTGAAGTACTCTGTGAGATGCTATAAATTACATATATACTGTACTCTTACACTCCTGTTTGAAGGTGAAGTACTCTGTGAGATGCTATATATTACATATATACTGTACTCTTAAACTCCTGTTTGAAGGTGAAGTACTCTGTGAGATGCTATAAATTACATATATACTGTACTCTTACACTCCTGTTTGAAGGTGAAGTACTCTGTGAGATGCTATATATTACATATATACTGTACTCTTACACTCCTGTTTGAAGGTGAAGTACTCTGTGAGATGCTATATATTACATATATACTGTACTCTTAAACTCCTGTTTGAAGGTGAAGTACTCTGTGAGATGCTATATATTACATATATACTGTACTCTTACACTCCTGTTTGAAGGTGAAGTACTCTGTGAGATGCTATATATTACATATATACTGTACTCTTACACTCCTGTTTGAAGGTGAAGTACTCTGTGAGATGCTATATATTACATATATACTGTACTCTTACACTCCTGTTTGAAGGTGAAGTACTCTGTGAGATGCTATATATTACATATATACTGTACTCTTACACTCCTGTTTGAAGGTGAAGTACTCTGTGAGATGCTATAAATTACATATATACTGTATATACTGTACTCTTACACTCCTGTTTGAAGGTGAAGTACTCTGTGAGATGCTATATATTACATATATACTGTACTCTTAAACTCCTGTTTGAAGGTGAAGTACTCTGTGAGATGCTATATATTACATATATACTGTACTCTTACACTCCTGTTTGAAGGTGAAGTACTCTGTGAGATGCTATATATTACATATATACTGTACTCTTACACTCCTGTTTGAAGGTGAAGTACTCTGTGAGATGCTATATATTACATATATACTGTACTCTTACACTCCTGTTTGAAGGTGAAGTACTCTGTGAGATGCTATATATTACATATATACTGTACTCTTACACTCCTGTTTGAAGGTGAAGTACTCTGTGAGATGCTATAAATTACATATATACTGTACTCTTACACTCCTGTTTGAAGGTGAAGTACTCTGTGAGATGCTATATATTACATATATACTGTACTCTTAAACTCCTGTTTGAAGGTGAAGTACTCTGTGAGATGCTATAAATTACATATATACTGTACTCTTACACTCCTGTTTGAAGGTGAAGTACTCTGTGAGATGCTATATATTACATATATACTGTACTCTTACACTCCTGTTTGAAGGTGAAGTACTCTGTGAGATGCTATATATTACATATATACTGTACTCTTAAACTCCTGTTTGAAGGTGAAGTACTCTGTGAGATGCTATATATTACATATATACTGTACTCTTACACTCCTGTTTGAAGGTGAAGTACTCTGTGAGATGCTATATATTACATATATACTGTACTCTTACACTCCTGTTTGAAGGTGAAGTACTCTGTGAGATGCTATATATTACATATATACTGTACTCTTACACTCCTGTTTGAAGGTGAAGTACTCTGTGAGATGCTATATATTACATATATACTGTACTCTTACACTCCTGTTTGAAGGTGAAGTACTCTGTGAGATGCTATATATTACATATATACTGTACTCTTACACTCCTGTTTGAAGGTGAAGTACTCTGTGAGATGCTATATATTACATATATACTGTACTCTTACACTCCTGTTTGAAGGTGAAGTACTCTGTGAGATGCTATATATTACATATATACTGTACTCTTACACTCCTGTTTGAAGGTGAAGTACTCTGTGAGATGCTATATATTACATATATACTGTACTCTTACACTCCTGTTTGAAGGTGAAGTACTCTGTGAGATGCTATATATTACATATATACTGTACTCTTACACTCCTGTTTGAAGGTGAAGTACTCTGTGAGATGCTATAAATTACATATATACTGTACTCTTACACTCCTGTTTGAAGGTGAAGTACTCTGTGAGATGCTATAAATTACATATATACTGTACTCTTACACTCCTGTTTGAAGGTGAAGTACTCTGTGAGATGCTATATATTACATATATACTGTACTCTTACACTCCTGTTTGAAGGTGAAGTACTCTGTGAGATGCTATAAATTACATATATACTGTACTCTTACACTCCTGTTTGAAGGTGAAGTACTCTGTGAGATGCTATAAATTACATATATACTGTACTCTTACACTCCTGTTTGAAGGTGAAGTACTCTGTGAGATGCTATAAATTACATATATACTGTACTCTTACACTCCTGTTTGAAGGTGAAGTACTCTGTGAGATGCTATAAATTACATATATACTGTACTCTTACACTCCTGTTTGAAGGTGAAGTACTCTGTGAGATGCTATATATTACATATATACTGTACTCTTACACTCCTGTTTGAAGGTGAAGTACTCTGTGAGATGCTATATATTACATATATACTGTACTCTTACACTCCTGTTTGAAGGTGAAGTACTCTGTGAGATGCTATATATTACATATATACTGTACTCTTACACTCCTGTTTGAAGGTGAAGTACTCTGTGAGATGCTATATATTACATATATACTGTACTCTTACACTCCTGTTTGAAGGTGAAGTACTCTGTGAGATGCTATATATTACATATATACTGTACTCTTACACTCCTGTTTGAAGGTGAAGTACTCTGTGAGATGCTATAAATTACATATATACTGTACTCTTACACTCCTGTTTGAAGGTGAAGTACTCTGTGAGATGCTATATATTACATATATACTGTACTCTTACACTCCTGTTTGAAGGTGAAGTACTCTGTGAGATGCTATATATTACATATATACTGTACTCTTACACTCCTGTTTGAAGGTGAAGTACTCTGTGAGATGCTATATATTACATATATACTGTACTCTTACACTCCTGTTTGAAGGTGAAGTACTCTGTGAGATGCTATATATTACATATATACTGTACTCTTACACTCCTGTTTGAAGGTGAAGTACTCTGTGAGATGCTATATATTACATATATACTGTACTCTTACACTCCTGTTTGAAGGTGAAGTACTCTGTGAGATGCTATATATTACATATATACTGTACTCTTACACTCCTGTTTGAAGGTGAAGTACTCTGTGAGATGCTATATATTACATATATACTGTACTCTTACACTCCTGTTTGAAGGTGAAGTACTCTGTGAGATGCTATATATTACATATATACTGTACTCTTACACTCCTGTTTGAAGGTGAAGTACTCTGTGAGATGCTATATATTACATATATACTGTACTCTTACACTCCTGTTTGAAGGTGAAGTACTCTGTGAGATGCTATATATTACATATATACTGTACTCTTACACTCCTGTTTGAAGGTGAAGTACTCTGTGAGATGCTATATATTACATATATACTGTACTCTTACACTCCTGTTTGAAGGTGAAGTACTCTGTGAGATGCTATATATTACATATATACTGTACTCTTACACTCCTGTTTGAAGGTGAAGTACTCTGTGAGATGCTATATATTACATATATACTGTACTCTTACACTCCTGTTTGAAGGTGAAGTACTCTGTGAGATGCTATATATTACATATATACTGTACTCTTACACTCCTGTTTGAAGGTGAAGTACTCTGTGAGATGCCGGCACTCGTGGTTCCCTCGCAGAAGGAAGAGAGTGTTGGGATGGTTGATCTTTAGAGTCCAGAGGTACAGGACACACTGCAGAGACACACACACACACACACACACACAGTCACACACACACACACACACACACACACACACACACACACAAAACAGGAGGCCAAATGTTAATGAAGTCCACACACCCACAACACCAGAGGGAGTGCAACAAAACCACGTGCAACCGAGATTCGGCAGAAACACGGGACTAAATTATTTTCGCTCCTATGCCACCAAAATTAAACAATTTTTTGTAATTTTGCAAACAATTAAAAAAAAATGTTTAAATAAAATAGCAGACCTACAAGCTCGTATGAGCTTGTAGGTCTGCTATTTTTCAATAGCTAAAGTATAAAAAGAAAGCTTTTCGTCACCTCATAGCTGTCAGTGTAAATTTCAAATGATTTCTTTGTACATTTGAAAACTTGTGAAACTTCTGCCGAGTACTCTCTAGTTTCTACCAAGTACATTTTGATACCAAATACGTTCGAGTACATTTTTAACTCCAGACTTGATCTTTTGTATCGTTTGTTCTTAATGAACTTTTAATCTGCTCAATCAATGACCTCTTCCATACAGGAAAGGATTCCACATAAGCCTGCTGGCTTCTTCCTTTCCTTGCATTGTATTTTTGTTCTTTGATAATGTATGGTCTATTTTTTATACTACGTGCTAAATGAATAAACCTAAACCTAATCTTCTTACTTCTTTCTACGTTGCAGTTATTGATAGTTTAACTAAGCTTTGAGTACTTTTTCCCTCCTCTGCTTGTGGGCTCATAAAGGGGTGTGTGTGTGAGTGAGTGAGCCCCACCCACGTGACACACACAGTACAGGAACAGTACAGTACAGTTCGTCCTCTGTCACTGAAAGGCCTCTAGGGGTTAACTTCCTGCACACTCGTTTTGTGTGAGTGACGGAAGAGAAAGTGTGAGGTTTGTGGCGTTCACACTTTTAAAATGCTGGACTGATCAGCGACACATTTCGTGTGCGCACTGCCAGTAGTTTCAACATTAATAATGGAAAGACAGTGCACAAATATGCACATCCAAGTTTCAAACGCATAGTTGTAGAGTTCTACTTTATTATGCTTAAATGAGTCATCCACTTCCCTAATCCCTACTAAATATATATATACATTTTTTTAAAGAGAACATTTTTAACTCAAATCTTTGCTTCTGGAAGTCCCTGGAACAAGATGGGTTGTCCACAGACAAATACAAATACATTTGGGGGTCCTTGACATGAGAACCACTGATACGTTATTCAGAAAATCGCTGGGATTTAGAAGACATTTGCAGAATCGGCCTCAGGTCTTAAATGCGATAAAAAAACATGCCATGTGATTGAAGACGGGAAAACAGGCCAGGGTAAGGGGGTTTATGATTCAATAGAGGAGCAGAAACGAACCGTATACTGGCTGTGCAAAAGGAGACGTACCTCGATGCTGAAGTATCCTCTGTCCACGTAGTCTCCTAGGAACAGGTAGCGGGTGGTGTTAGGGGAGCCTCCCACCTCAAACAGCTTCATCAGGTCAAAGAACTGTCCGTGGACGTCCCCACACACTGCAGAACACACACCAAACAAACAGCTTCATCAGGTCAAAGAACTGTCTGTGGACGTCCCCACACACACCAAACAAACAGCTTCATCAGGTCAAAGAACTGTCTGTGGACGTCCCCACACACTGCAGAACACACACCAAACAAACAGCTTCATCAGGTCAAAGAACTGTCCGTGGACGTCTCCACACACTGCAGAACACACACCAAACAAACAGCTTCATCAGGTCAAAGAACTGTCCGTGGACGTCCCCACACACTGCAGAACACACACCAAACAAACAGCTTCATCAGGTCAAAGAACTGTCTGTGGACGTCTCCACACACTGCAGAACACACACCAAACAAACAGCTTCATCAGGTCAAAGAACTGTCTGTGGACGTCCCCACACACTGCAGAACACACACCAAACAAACAGCTTCATCAGGTCAAAGAACTGTCTGTGGACGTCCCCACACACACCAAACAAACAGCTTCATCAGGTCAAAGAACTGTCTGTGGACGTCCCCACACACTGCAGAACACACACCAAACAAACAGCTTCATCAGGTCAAAGAACTGTCTGTGGACGTCCCCACACACTGCAGAACACACACCAAACAAACAGCTTCATCAGGTCAAAGAACTGTCTGTGGACGTCCCCACACACACCAAACAAACAGCTTCATCAGGTCAAAGAACTGTCTGTGGACGTCCCCACACACACCAAACAAACAGCTTCATCAGGTCAAAGAACTGTCCGTGGACGTCTCCACACACTGCAGAACACACACCACACAAATCAAAAGGTTGGATTATCTTCTGATTTGCCAACTGATTCTTTGGTAGAGATTGTGATTTTATTTACAAAACTGAAAAAGGGGTTTTTCAGAGTAACATCTGCCCTCATCTGCTTGGCACTCTAGCCGACATGATTCAGAAACATTCCTAGAAAAAAGTGTTAACAGTTCTACTGTGTAACCCGCCATTTAATCCATGTGCTGCGTAATACGCTAAACCCATTTGTTTAATGTGTTTAATTTGCCGTTTTATTATTAAAAAGAAAGAGCGGATTTGTCGCGGACCTGGTGACGAGGCCGTCACGTCATGCTCTGGGCTGCTAGGGCTTCTGGGAAAATGTGTTCAATGCAAGTGAACGGGGGTTTGTTTGGACTACAACGTGCTGTGCAGGCTGTGTTTGTTTTGCATCGTAATGGCGGCATGTTTTTCTCTTCAACAACAAACCATGGGACCGGATTTTCGTCGATCAAAGCTGCAAATACTTTGGCGTTATGCTCCTAAGGTAATAGAATCAATCCTGGCAGCCTAGATAGGATGGATAGATTAATTTAAGGGTTAACTGCGTACCTGTGATGGGGGCCTCCACCTCCAGCATGCATTTCTCCTGGCGGAGGATGCTGGCTCCGTCGTTGATGATCCTCAGCGCCGTCTCCTCCTCCAGACGACCCTCCTTTATCAGGTGGGCTTTGAGTACCTCAACGCTGGGCCGTCCGTCCACATAGAGGTCTCTGACCGTCAGCCGCGTGCCCGGAGGGTATGGCACCGCTAGAGAGAGAGAGAGACACACACACACACACAGAGCATTAAAACCAGGTAAGCGGAAAGTCTGGAGCATATATGTCAAACTCAAGGCCCGGGGGCCAAATCAGGCCTGTGAATGAATTATCTTTGGCCCGCGGGATGATATTTAATTAGTATTAGAACTGGCCCTCTGGTATACTGCACGGACCACCATAAGACTACCCACAATGCACTGCGAGTGCATTGTCACGTATCGAGGGCCCGCAAGCGCAAGCATGCGTCTTCTCTTCACTATTGATCAGCAGTGAAAGTATATCACTTTGTGGTCAACTTTCAGCTACCCTCGGGCCTCTCCTCCAAAAATGGCCTGTGTGTTGAAACACAGTCCGGCCCTCGACTTGTACCAATGTCTTTATTTTGGCCCACTGTGTATTCGAGTCCAGACTCTGGAGGGTAGAGCCAAAATATATTTATTACAGGTGCTGCTTACAGCGGTCATCAAATGCCTTACAATATGAAATGGCTAAAACCAGCCGCACCAGCATACGTATAGTACGTGGGTGGAAAGAAATATGGGACATTTACCAGATGGAGAAAGGCTAAAAGCTCGCAACTCACTTTTGTAATGCTCCAAATATTTATTCACAATCACAGCAGGCACATTATACGACGTTTTGACCGGTATTTGTCTTTTTCCAAGTATGCCAGTTTGTCATAAAAAAGACAAAAAAGCCTGCTGTGATTGTGAATAAATACTTGGAGCATAATTGCGAGCCTTTCTTCATGATATCTGTTAGTTTAACAGTTTGGCTCAGCACCAAGATCGGAGGACGTGCGCTGTTTATTATTTTATTCTGAACATTTAGATGGATAAATTACATTATGCCCTAAGGCAGGGGTTTTCAACAGGTGGTCCGTGGACCACTGGTGGTCCGTGGAGGTATTGCGCGTGGTCCCTGACCGTGCATTTAGTAATGTAGCAAAGTGAAGAGTTTGTGTTTTCTTCCACAGAACAGTGCACTAAACGTCTGTGCACTGTTCCCTTCCCTTAAGGGAACAGTGCACTAAACGTCTGTGCACTGTTCCCTTCCCTTAAGGGAACAGTGCACTAAACGTCTGTGCACTCACTGCTCCGTGTCAATGTTGAGAATTACTGAGAAGTCTGAGGTCAAGAAATTCTTGAGAATCTCAAGAAGGGTGAAGTGGTGAAGCTTGCCTGATTGAGTCATCATTATTAGGAAATGTGCCCATATAATCATGTGCTATATCTTGCACGTATTTGCCATTTTTACTATATATATATATATATATATATATATATATATATATATATATATATATATATATATATTACTATTATTACTATTATTAAAATAGTTCAAATAGCCAATCTACAAGCTCATAATGTGTGGATGTAGATCGGCTAGTTGAACTATTTTAAAATATTTTTCAAGATAGTAAAATATGGCAAAAAAGTTTAGGGATGAAGGTTAAGGCATGCCCAAGATAGGGCCACATGTGCCAGTACTATGTGTCAGTTAAGTCCGTGGACCATCGTTTTAGAAACAGTATTCCATAGCAAGTGTTACGAAAGCACTAATCTTAGCCCATATCCCTTTGCAACACAACAGTGGTCCCCAGGTTGATTCTTAGTCAAGGTGGTGGTCCCTGGTTCACAATCAGTTGAAAACCCCTGCCCTAAGGCTACAACCAAACATATTTAGTAAAAGATAGAGACCTATAATGCCTTTACTAATGAGGTAGTAGGTGTTGGAATCTGGAGTAACGATTCACCAAATACACTTCTCCCCAGACATTCCACAGGGACCCACACACATACAGTAGCTGTCTATAGGAGTGGTTGCACTCATTAGTGCAAATTTGAGTATATTTTTTAAAGCAAACATTTTAAAACCATTGATACCTGAGGCAGAAGAAAAAAAGCCTACTAAATCCTAACCTATTAAGGTTTCTGAAAACCCCAAAATTATTTTTGGAAAATAAACTAAAAAACAATTATGTTGCTACATGTATAACAACAACAAATGAGAGACAGAGGTATCATCTGGATTCAAAGGTAAAACAACGTCTAATCCTAAACCTTGTTTTATCTGGTCTAAAACAAATAATATTTGAGGACCAGGAAAGTATCCTCACAATGTCCATTTGTAGAATTCTACTACGGTATACTTGTGGGCACATTTGGTCTCTTACTATAGAATATATAGTAATAAATGATAAATGGTGCATTTATATAACGCCTTTATCCAAGGCGCTTTACATAGATTGTGCATTATGTGCATTACATACATTGACACACACATTCATACAGCGATGGCAACAGAAACAATGCAAGGCACCAACCAGCACATAAAAGGAGCAATTAGAGGTTGAGTATATTGGTCAAGGACACTTCGACACCAACTCTGGGGGCGCCCGGGTTCGAACTGGCAACCTTGAGGTTACGATTCCGGCCACTCTAACCCTTAGTCACCGTGTACAAACACGTCGTACACACACACACACACACACACACACACACACAGCCACACACACACCCCCAGCCACACACACACACCCCCAGCCACACACACACCCCCAGCCACAGGGGAAACAATGGACTGTGCACATTGTTGCCTCACCTTGAAACACGTCGATACCAACACTACTGAAACATGTCCATACAAATAGGAGGCAGAACAATGATACCAGATGTGTCACTGTGGCTCTCATGTAACTTCTGTCCTTCACACTGTAGTGTACACACACTGTACAACCATGCAGTAACATTAGTACGGTAGATAAACAACTTTTTTCTGTCACCTCTAAATGACAAGAATTTAACCGCTAAATCAAGCTCAAGCACGTAAACCCTATAGTACTTTGTCATTATGTCAAACAGTGAAACGTGAGACTGTTGCTCACTGTAGCCATCGGCTCACTTCAAGTAAAGTTGTTGTCCTATTTGTGGCCAAACGGTCGCCTATTATCACGAGATGGCCACAATAGACTAGAGTCGCTACTGGGTTGATGTGGTTAAAACGATCCTAGATTCTAGAGTCGCTACTGGGTTGATGTGGTTAAAACGATCCTAGATTCTAGAGTCGCTACTGGGTTGATGTGGTTAAAACGATCCTAGATTCTAGAGTCGCTACTGGGTTGATGTGGTTAAAACGATCCTAGATTCTAAAGCTAAATCACCTTATCTTTATCAGCTGCATGAAAAAAGGAAAGGGGAAACAAAATGAAGTAAGCAGAGTTTGTCAAACAGATTTGATGTTGTTAAAGAGGAAGGGTGACTCAAGTTTAATTTGTGCGTACAGTAGACTGTACAGTACAGACTGTGTACTACAGCTACATTTTACATTTAGTTTTTGATCTTTGTTTTTCGTTAAAACAAAGATCAAAACAAAAACCAATGTGAGATTTGCTATAGTACGCAGTCTACGCACAAATCAAGTTCATAGACCTCTCCGACGTATGTAGGGAGAAATCAAAATGGACAATTAGGGATAAAAGTGAACTTAAAATTGGTAAATGGCTAACTGGGACTTTCCAACTTTCTGCTTTTATGATATACGAGACCATTTATACGAGACCACTGGTGGTTTTATGGGAGATACTTCTGAACATGTATTCCTTTGTTAGTTTGACTCATTCAAAACGCTCTTTTTAACCCATTCTGAAGAGGGACCCCTTTGTGTTTTAAGCATGATTTTATACTTTTAACTATTGAAAAATAGCAGATCTACAAGCTACGAGCTTGTAGATCTGCTATTTTTGAAATATCGTGAAAATGTGGCACAAATCTTTGAATAAATATTCTATCAGAGCGAACGTTTTTAACTCAAATCTTTGCTTCTGGGGGGGGGGGTCCCTGGAACAACATATTTTCAGATGGGCCAAATACATGCCTTGACATGAAATAGTTAGAGAACCACTGACGTAGAAACATAGGGTTTTTCAGAAAACAGTCAGGATTTAGAACACATTCATAGAATCAGGTCTTTCAGGTCTAAATGGGTTAAATCCAAAAAATAAACAAATCTTTTACTACAAGTTAGTAGTAGCAGGACTTGACTTTACCAGCCACACAGAGCAGAGCAGCAGTATTAGTTACTTTACAAGCCAGCGCAAGAGAAAGAAGACATGCTGGCCTCTATCCAAGTGGGTGTGTGTGTGTGTGTGTGTGTGTGTGTGTGTGTGTGTGTGTGTGTGTGTGTGTGTGTGTGTGTGTGCGTGTGTGTCCACCGAGAACTCTATTCTACACAATGTGTTCCTCCCACTGTGTCAAGACAGCCAGACACTCAAGCACAGGCAGGCCTGCTTGTTCCCTTCTTTACAAACAGAACTTAAGGGAGCGTTTTCTCACCTTGAAGCTCAGGTATTTCAAATGCAATGAATTCTGGGATACTAGGCACAATCTGAACAAAAACACAGTTTGATGACTAACCACTCTGTTGATCTAAAAGTTTAAAACGATGCTCTAGTGTCAATTTGGGGGTCCTTGACATGAAAAGGTTTGGGAACCACTGTTCTAGACCGGATAGCAGTACTGTGGAACATAAGATCAGAGCTTACTGATCTTCAGGATTAGACCACCAGGGCTACATTTTAAAACCCATTTTGGGCCAGGAACCCCTTTTGGTGATTTAAGCATTATGCTACTGTATACTTTAGCTGTTGAAAAATAGCAGTAATATCTATGAGCTTGTAGAGTAATATAAAAAAAATGTTTTACAAAAATAGGCCTCCTGGTGGCGCTATAACAGGCCGTTCTGGAAAATTTGGGGCAGATGTTCATCGTTGGCATCTAGGGAGTGTGTGTGCAAAGCTTGGCATCGACCGGGTTAACGGTGCCGGAGATTAGCTGTAGACGCACAGACGGACAAACACACACACAGACGGACACACGCGGACGGACGGAGTGCAAAACATACTCTCTCCCCATGCCTTCGGCCTGGTGGAGACAAAGAATATAATACAATATATTATCGGAGCTATTCATTTAAAAATGTTATCGAGCCGATAATTGTCATAATTCCTGATATCTGGCTGATAATTATTGTGCATCCCTGCTAGCAACCTTTAAATAAAAGTAGAAGAGATCGTTTTCGATCTCATTCGTGCCCAACTCTGCTAGTGTACTAGTGTGAGTTGCACTAATTGCATTAATGGCCATGGTTTTGTTGAGCCCAAAGCAGAGCTTACATCATAGGACAGCGGTCCTCAACCAGTCCAGTGGTCCTTGAGGGGGTTCCAGGTGGTCCCCAGTTAAATGATGTAGAGTTGGTAACTCTCGAGAGTGTAAAATGAAACCAAATGGAACCGAGAGGGTCCATTTGGTTTCATTTTACACTCTCAATGGTTAAATTATTCTAAAACCATTTAGGCATGACGTCGAGAATAAAAAAAAGGCTTCTAAATCATGACAGTTTTCTGAAAAACGTTATGTTTCTGTATCAGTGGAGCTCAATATTTCATGTCAAGGACCCAAAAGAATTGGGCGCCGACCATCATCTGAAAATATGTTGGGAAAAGAATGTACTATATATATTGAATATATACATATTCAAAGATTTGCGCCACAGTTTCACGATTCTTCAAAAATAGCAGACCTACAAGCTCGTAGCGTGGCACTCGGTGCCGCACTATAAGCTTGTAACTTGTAGATCTGCTATTTTTCAATAGCTAAAGTATACCATAATGCTTAAAACACCAAAAGGGGTTCCCGTCCAGAATGGGTTAAACATCTGCATTACGTCATTTACAAGACGTTTATTTACGCTACACATTTAGAGAGAATGTAGAATTATTATTTTTTATGATTATTTGCCCGTTACTGTACATCTCTCCTCATGGTACCAACATCAACACAGCATGGAATTGTGGACATACTCGTATCCAACGACAAAATGTTCTGTACACACAATTATGTTATAATTTAGCTATTGAAAAATAGCAGATCTACAAGCAGATCTAAATAGCAGATCTACAAGCTCGTAGAGCTTGTAGGACTGCCATTTTTGAAAAAAATATCGTAAAAATGCGGCACAAATCTTTGAATAGGTATATATATTCTTTCAGAGCGAACTTTTTTTTTTTTTTTTTTCGACGTCAGGCCTAAATGGGTTAAATCTCATCAAATGGTGGTCCGTGACTCCGTGGCTCAAACGCAACGGGCAAATAAATAATGGACCCTTGGGCCTTGACGTGTAAAAAGGGGTTGAAACCCACTGTCATAGGAGCCCAGAACAACAACAACAACAGGCCCTGCCCCACCGAGCAGCGCCGCACGGCACCGCCAGGGAGGCCCAAGGCGCGCCGACGTGGCAGAGAAGACGACGCTGCTATACTAGCGGTGCAGCAAAGCCCCGTCACAAGGAGAGAGAACACATCATCAATCATGGATGAGGACACCGAATCATTACACATGCCAAGGCAATGCAAATGGACAGAGTGATTCAATTACCACTGTAACTAAAGTTAAAAAGGTCATAGCATCATCATCATCATCATGCTGTTGTTGTTGTCAGCTGGAAGTAATCTATTTAATCAATTATGAAATAATTAATTAATGATACTTCCTTTTTTTTAAATACAGTAGCCACAAATACAGGGGGGGGGGGGGGAAATCGGATATACAACCTCACAAGCTTTTCAATATATTATACGTATAGTATAAAATAGGCCTTCAGACTAATCGCTTTAATATACTATTTGTGTGTTGATTTGGTCGTTATATCGTATAATGAAAAATAACTTCTCGATTGTTCAAAAACGATTGAAATCACAAAGAAAATGGATAGTTGCTTGACAAATAAATATATATCTGCATATGAGAGGGCAGAAACCAGTCTGTATATCTGTATTTATGAGTTACTTTAGGACAGAAATATACAGACAAATAGGCCTTTTTCCCCCCTCCACATCAGGGGCTGCTGTGAGACCAGCTCAACAGACATGCCTCTGGCTGCTGTGCAGTGTGCAGTGCTGCTCAACGGTAGACAAGAGAGCTGCTGATGTAAATCTATCTACTGTAGATCAGGAGACTGTCTGGTCCATGACCATGACATAACGATGTGTGAAATCTAGTTTGTTTCCTCTTCCTTGTTTCAGAAGAACAGGAGACATACAGTAGAGCATACAGTACAAACACGCCATCAAGGTTTTCTCTACTTGAAGAAACATGGATAACATGGATAACCGATAATCAGTTATTATGTAGGGCAGGCCTGTGTCGTCGTGTGTTTGTTTGTACATACAGTACACCCACGCACACACGCACACACAGATCTATATCAGAGATCCTGTAGACCGTTTTTTTTTGTACATACCCGATAAATAAATTATTCTCAAATGTGACAAGTTGCAACTACAACCACTTATCGCATTATCCCAAAAACTGTGCGGACCTGGCTGCAACAGTTTGCAATTTCTTGCAGCTAGTTGCAAGTTGCAACAAGTCGCGTTGCCGAGTCTATATGGTGTGATGGACTTGGTTGGGCAGTGGGGGGGCTTTTAGTTCCATTGATCCAAGGCTCTGAAAATGCCTGCGGTCCACCCATCTGACCACTTAACATGGCGTGGGCCTACTGTTGAGTATATATTTATAAATATAATATAGATTACTCAATATATATTGAGTATATATATATATATATATATATATATAATTGAGTCAGTGAAAATGACCATGGGGCATGGTCGCTGCTGTTTTATGGAGATTTAATATTTGATTTCAGTGCTCCTGTTTCGTTGTTGCAATCATAGGCATGCACACTACTGTGTACCAAGTGCTAAATTAAGTAATTGTCTGAAAATGCTGAAAATGCTTGCGCTGTGTGCTATGTGCGTGTGCATGCCATGCATCAATGACGTGTGCATCATGTACATTGTTACACATCATGTGAAATGCATGAAGAAGACGCACACATTCCTAGGTTTGGGCGTTTGAAAATATGGTCTACCACTCCACCCTATGACACGAAATAAAGTTCTTCTTTGAGAGACAGACAAGCTAGCTGCGTGGGCAAATAATCGAAACCTTAATAAAAGCATATTCATAATAGTCCAGTTTTCGGTGAAGAGGTGACCACCGAAAGGGTGGATGTTAGTAAAAAACAAAGAGAGATGTGTTGTATGAGCAGTGACCACCGCAGTGCGACGTCATGTTGTGTAGTTTTCAGTGGTCACCTCTTTAACAAAAATGTCTCTAAAAGAGAAAACCAGCACTCACGGAACTCATGTTTTTAACTACGGCACTCTTAATTTATTTAAATGTTGACATGGTATGCTGCTGCTCTGCAGCATAACATGTCAACATTTAAATACATTAAGAGTGCCTTTAAAACATAGTTGTTAAAAGTTATTTACCCGACTGCGCACCCACCCGGTAAGAATGCGACAGAATGAGACAGTTTGGCGTTAACTGGACTATAAATAGGACTATAGGAGGCACAAACATACAATGTAAAAACACAACAGCCAACAAGACATGTGCATGACTGAGGAAACACCGTCAGGTTTTTCTGTTAAGTTACTATACATTTTGCTGCTGCATGAGCTTGCCTTTTACAGATGTGCATTTTATTTTGTATGTACATAAGTATGTATTTCTTCTTTACTGATGAATTGAGCACAATGGACCAACCACAATGGAAACAAACAATCCCCCTGCTGGGGCTATTTTGGGTGTCATCCTTTTAGCATGAACTTTTGACTGTAAGTTTGTGTTCATCTCGTTAATAAAAGTATAGTCTATCTATCTGTATTCATCATTGTGCAGCTCATGTGCAGCTCTGGTGGTGTTGATTGATTGATTGATTGAAATATGCATTAACAGTTTGCAGAATTACAGTACATTTCAAGCACAACTCAATACAAAGACTGTTAACTGTGAGTGGACCTACCCAATAAAGCATTACACTTTACAAGAGGGTCCGCACCTTGTTCCAATTCATCAAAACAATTAGAGACGTACAAAATATACACTTCTAATATTATAGCCAAAGAACAGAACAGGAATTCATCATATAAAGGAGGTAAAAAAAAAAAAAGCCGGGAAACAAATGTTATATCCAATAACATTTCGTACGAAATGAAGACTGGGGGTAATTTACTCTGGAGCAGCATTAGGACAGGTTTAATGCCCTCCCGCTGATTTACACTGCTAAGCCTCTCTCTAAACCATTGACACCATCATACCCCCCAAACCCCCTCCTCCTCCACCCACCCACACACACACCCACACAGTCCCCCCCCCCCCCCCCCCCCCACACACACACACACACACACACACACAGCTAGCTTAAGTGGCTAGCTCATTAGCCTTACTGAGGCATAACGTTACACGTACACCGACTACTAGTAATGCTGTCTGCTGCTGTCCTCCTGTCCCACCAATCGTTTTGATCCACAATTATTGTAAATTAAAACATACATTTAACAAACATACAAACACAGTTGGAGCTGCTATAGATGACAAGGGGTCGACGTTTAAAAAAAGAAGAGAACAAAAAAAGGATCGTGCCACTGACTGACTGACTTGAGCCCGAAAAGATATGTCACAATAATTTGACACCTTGGCTTGGCTGGTACATCTATCTCCTAAATGGGTGCCGATTTAATTAACTCAATTGTTGTCGCTTATAAATTCTTTGATCAGCACATGGTCGTAAATTCCTGCACCGTTGTTATTGTTAGTTTTTTAAAGGGACAAAATACAATACACCATTTTTCCCCCCACCGGTTATAATACAGTAAAAATTCTCAGCGTCAATTTAACCGCATAATACTGTTCAAATCAAAACCCTCGCATTTGCACACCTTCTAAGTTAGAAAAAACAAACCAAAAATATGATAATTAATTAAAAAGAAAACACTGAGGATTTATATTTCTGACTGTGTGCAGCCAGCCAGCCAGACAGCAGTATAATATAATTGCACAGCCGATCATGCTAGCTGACATTAGCATCGGTTAGCATCAACCCAACCACCAAGTTTGTGCAACAGCAAGAAAAAAGCCAACCCAGAAAACAACTCAAGAGACACACAGTCCAACAGCAACACCACCTACCTTTAATAGGCCGCTCGACGGTGGACAGTTTGGGGGGAACCTCTTTAGCAGGAGGGGTAGACATGATCCCCTTCTTCTCCTTCTCCCCTCGGATGAATTCCTAACTTAAAGACCCCACACACCAAAAAAAAAAAGAAGAAAAATCCTCCCTTCGCCTGCCTGCCTGCCTGCCTTCCTTCCTCCTTCCCTAAACTAAACTAGCTAGCTAGCTATAGCTTCAAAAAGAAAAAGAAAAAAAAGAAAAAAAAACGCAGCTAGCCCGATGCTGCTGCTAGGCTATAGCTAGCTATATAGTAGTGGCTTCCAAAGATTACCCAACCAAACACCCCCCTCCAGATTTTAAACACCAATGTCTGATGGCTTCAGACAGCCAGCCAGCAGCGCAGCAGGGGTGATGATTCTGATGAATGATGCCTCTGGCCGGGATGATGATGATGTTGATGATACTAATAATTGATTGTTGTGTGCTGCTGCTGCCACTGTCTGCCGCCACACCACCTCCACCACCATGCAGCAGTACGGCGCTACCACCAGCAGGCTGCTTTAGCTGTCACTGTCACTTTCTGCTGCCTTGCCTTGCCCTGCCCTGCCCTGCCTGCCTGGCTCTCTCTCTGACTGGGACTCAAGGATCTTTAGTGGCTGGGGAAACGACCCTCCCGTCCCGTCCCGTCCTCGTCCTGGTCCCGTGACCCGTCCCGTCCCGGCCCCGATCTCTGCTGGGCTGGGGTACGTGCTGCTGCTGCACGGTGACACGTTCCGTTGTCCTGTCACTGTCAGTGTCACGCACACATATGTTTTATAAAAACCTTTAGTCAGATTGTTTTTTTATAATCTTGTTATTATGAGTATGATGACTCTCGCCCTCGCTTATCTCTTTATTGTTTTTGTTTTTTTTTAGACGATGGAGGAGTGGTGTGTGGTGCATCTGTTCAAAAAGCCCCCGCTGCCTGGCCTGGCCTGCCCAGCCCTACCCTGCCGCTGCTGTGGGTATGTGGGTGGGCGTTGTGTGCATGCCGTGTGGTGTGTGTGTGTGTGTCTCCTCGTGATCCGATGTTGTGAGGCTTGGTTTGGACTCATCCAGACCCTCTTCTGTCGGATTACAAATTAATCCACCACCACACACAACAAGCGGATTTCCTACAACAAGGCTCTCTAGTATGTGCAACAGCGCGTGGAACTGTGGGTAGTGTAGTGTTTGGTATAATAAGTGGGGAAATTGTGAGAACTGGTCCCCCACTCCCCAATGATGCTCCCCACCCCATACCATGTGTGTTGTGTTTTGGGAAAAACGCCGGGACAACGCTCCACACGTCCCAAACTCTTCTCCCTTCTGGGCTGGCTCCAAAACTGTGGAATGCACTTCCCATTGCAGTCAGAACTGCAGCATCACTCCCAATCTTCCGCCGTAGTCTGAAAACCCACCTTTTCAGACTCCATCATGGCCCATAGCACTTACCCTACCCCCTTAGATAGCATTTCTGTAGACTTAGATAGCATTTGATACAGACTTATAGCATGTTATGTAGACAGCACTATAATTGCATTGTATGTAGTCATAGCACGTCATAGTACATATGTATAGCATAGTAGTATAGATGTATAGTTTATATGTATAGCTTCATTATATAGATATTCCACTGTTACTTTCTTAGCTTACGCATGTTTCTTGATAAATGTTTTTATGTGATGTATTCCCATGCTTTTTTGTTCTTGCTTAATGTAAATCGCTCTGGATTAAGAGCGCCTGCTAAATGCCTAAATTGTAAATTGGGAGAAGGACTGGGGACTATTTTGTGGGGGAATTAAATATTTTAGAACCTATTTATAATTACTCAGTGGAGAGATTCAGCTCAATGGAATTAAAATGTGTCACTCTGTGTAGGCCACTGCACCCAATATGCATTACGCAGTCTGCAGATCTTGTCATAATAGGCTACATAAAGTATCAAATAAAACCATTTGAAAGTTGACAGAAATCATGCATTTGGAATTTGGTTATTAAAATAGGTAAATAGCTACTTTTTCTGTGAGATCCACATGGACCTCATTCTCTTCGTGCAGCATATTACACATGGACAGGTCACCAGGCCAGTGGGGCCTTTGTCTACCAGGGGCCTTTGTCTACCAGGGGCCCATGAACAGGCTTAACAACATTTACTAAAACTAGACCGGTGTCCGGCTGTAGAGCACAGAGTCGGTAACGATGGAGGTTGGAGATCCATGCCAGGCTAACCTGACGCTGCCAGATCCAAGAAGCTTGCTACACAAATTTGTTTCACAGCTTATTGGGATCTGGGATCGCGGAAGCAAATTCAATGACGGGGCTGTTCCTTTTTTTCAAGATACTTGGTAGATGATTGGATGGGACCGTCTGTCTATCACCGTGTGGGCGTGCAAACACAACCAATCATATTGACGTGTCTAAATAGCTTCACATCCGGTTTCGCACATATCCCGCCCTTAGCTCACGCTGATTGGTTCGGTACGGAACGGATTTTTGTCAGCTCAACTCCCTGAGAGATCCCAGATGAGTGCTGTGTTGGGGAACATGGTTACCCAATACCGCCCCCATCTGGCAGCGTCAGGTTATATGCAGGCTGTGCAATGCAATACCCGTGTCAGAGTGCCCGTTCCAACGTGTTCCTGTTCTGATGTCAGAACAGGCCAGCTCCATATACTGTATCATGGACCACTGGCATGGGGCCCTGTCCAGAGCCCGGGCAGAGGCCTTTTGTGGTGGTTCTGGACAACCGTGGGTCCGACCGACTCGACACCGGGCACTGCACTGAGTGCACTCCCTGTGGGGGGGGGGGGGCGTGGAATGCGTGTGTCGATTTGAATTTGAAGTCGGTGGGGCGAACGGTTCTCGAGGCACGTGCATTACAGCCGTACACACGTCGTACAGACAGACGGAGACGTACGTGGTGCATTTATAGATAGATGTTTATAGGTTAACACATTGGCTGCTCAGCCTATAGGCCTACAGCAGCATTTCTCGTGAAGTGGGTGCCGTGACACAAGTCCAGGAGTGCAGCAGAAAAATACTTAGATATTTGAAATGTATCAATTTCGTTCAGTTTAACCACTTAGAACCTCTGTACTTGGTGAAATGGACACGAGTTGCATTGTACTCAGTGCATTATTATTATCTTTTTTAATCTACACCAAATCTCTTTGTGAATGTTTCCCCCCAGAATAGGGATGCTGGGGGTTCAAGTGGTTAAATGTTTTAATCTGACTTGAATGGAAACGGATATTTCTCTCAAGTTTTCCTAATATACATACTGTATATTAGCATATACAATACCATAATATTTACATGCCGTAATATGGCATAAATGTAAGGTGCTATATGAAGTAACAATGCAATCCAGGGGTGCCGTGGATGAAGGTTGGTTATTTACAGGGTTGACCTAAGGCCATAAAGTTTGAGAACCACTGCTATACTGTACATACAAGGCCCATGCTATACGGACGTATAACACAACTCTTATACTCTTATACAGTAGGGCAGTATACTGTGGGCAGGCTGATGAGGAAGTCAGCTCTCCGTCAGATAACGACTCTCACCAAACCCCGCACTGATCTGTGCTGCTATGAGAATAACTGCCAGCTGCATGGAACTTCCTTCCAGCTGTTTGAGTTGATAAGGCTATCATCAAACTGCAGGAGCAACCTTGTTCTTGTTAACATCCGTCTTCCCCTATATCTTATGTTATGTAGTGTTGAGAATGAGATCCTATAGTTAGGACTTTGACGATGTCCTCGTAACGATCCGATTCCTGAACGTTTCCCTTTAACAATTCCTATATGTGGTTCCAAATGGATCCTTACAGGTCTGTAACCTTGGAAGGGTACACATGGAACCATTTGGCATTAAGAATATAATAATTGTATCCTATATCCTGCCTGCCACACAGTTGATTTGCTTTCTTATCGGTGCTAGGTGTAGGTGTGTGTGTGTGTGTGTGTGTGTGTGTGTGTGTGTGTGTGTGTGTGTGTGTGTGTGTGTGTGTGTGTGTGTGTGTGTGTGTTTCCCTCAATCCAGACCATAGTCTCTGCCCATTCACTGAGTGTGATGGTTGACAATTCAGTTTAATATCAGGCTATGAGCAATGTGCCAATCATCGCGTGTGCGTGCATGCCGTGCATGCCGTGCGTGCGTGCGCAGCACCGGCCCGTGGGGATTGCGTGGGGATAGTTAGAGCAAAGCCTTTATTTACTAAACGGAAAGATTAAATTTGCAGAAAGTCATTAGGACTGGATCTTTATATTTGCTAAATTTTAAATAACTTGAATAACTTATAATCCTATGAGCAAAAGTAGGCTTATGCATTTTTCAGGAATATGTCCAGAAGCACGTTGAGACTTTGAAGGGATCCATTACTTTAACAAACAAAAAAAGGATTTATTTAATAAAAGAATCATATCATCATCATACATCAGCCAATCAAATCATCACATTCCATGCTACACACACACACACAAAGCTGTGCATAGGAAAAAAAACTTTATTGAAAAACCATGGCCCATGCATGCATTATAGAAAGACAATATCAGTCACCAGAACCAAGGACATGTACTTTTCAATGAATAGGCCTTAAGGAGTTTGAAGTCAGGTTTGTATTACAGTAGGTATAGGTCTGATAAAATGAATATCAAATATCAAAATATTGAATCAAGCAACGTAAACACTGTTCTGGGGTGCACACAAAAGCCAGAGTGGACCCCAAACATCTCTGAAAGTGAATTAATCCCTTTAATTAACAGTTATTTAAGGGCTATACAAATACATTTGATTTGAGTTGAGAATCCAAGCACATTTGTGTAACCTTGAAAGCATTACATTATCCAGTGTCATGATGATGGAGTATAAATTGAGTATCAATTAGGCATTACCTCACCCAGTTCTGGAACTATTGATTCCTTTACTGTAATGTACAGTCGCTACTGTGTGGATCGATTGTGCCCATACATCAATGCCATTATACATGCTCTAATTTACAAACCTTTGCAAATTACTTTTTGGTTAATGGATTGTATATTTCTTGTTGGTTTACATGACGTGGGAAAAGAGAAGAAGAGACAAGTAAAGTAGAAGAGAAAAGAAAAGTTACATAGTGTATTTAATTCAAATTTGATACAGCAGGAATCCACTGAAAGCGCTTCGATTTTCCATATTGGCAAATATATGGGAGTGTGCATGCAGGGTAATGTAGACATGGTCTCCTTTCTGCAGTAGCAGTGCGAGTGTCGGACTGCATGGTCTTTCCCCTGAGGTGAGCTTTGGTCGCATGCAGACAACATGCGTCTGTCGGACTGCATGGTCTTTCCCCTGAGGTGAGCTTTGGTCGCATGCAGACAACATGCGTCTGTCGGACTGCATGGTCTCTCCCCTGAGGTGAGCTTTGGTCGCATGCAGACAACATGCGTGTGGAGTTGTGAAAGAGGCTTATATGCAGAGGTTATGATCACTGGTGGTGAAAGCAAATGATGAGAAACTGAAGTAATAGACGCCCCTCACTGGTGCAGCAAAATACACCTGAATATACACCTGAAATACACCCCAACACTGGTGCAGCAAAATACACCTGAATATACACCTGAAATACACCCTAACACTGGTGCAGCAAAATACACCTGAATATACCCCTGAAATACACCCTAACACTGGTGCAGCAAAATACACCTGAATGACAGAGAAAAAGAAGACATTATCAATCCATTCAGGAACATGCAGAGAGTGTTAGAGAGGCAGGGACTGAAATCCCATAAGAGGGCACTTTTGGCCTAAAATTGCGAGAATAGCAGATCTACAAGCTCACAACATGTCGCGGACTCACGGTGCGACGCGTTGAGAGCTTGTAGATCAGCTATTTTCGGGGCGCAACCCTGCACTCTTTATCTACTGGAGATGCAGGTGGATTTAGAAACAAATTCGTTCAGGAGACTTCGGAGAAAAAAAAACTATTCTCCTGAATGCTGCCTTCTGGTATGGCATGGAAAGGAGAGGAGGGCATTTCTTCCACCATGTAGTAAACGCTGCATTCGTGGTCTGGAGAGGGCAGTTGTTTTACAGACGGGTAAAAGGGCAGTGGGTGGCTATGAAGCCCCCTTTGATATATCTACGGTATGTGTGCATACATGTCCCTGAATCCATTAGACAACCATAAATCTGAAGATTGAGAAGCTATACATGAAAGTGTCTGATTTGATTGATCTTATTTGAACAGGACACAACAGGGACACAAATCGGTTTCTTCTTTCATTTCTATTGTATATAGGCCTGGTGAACTGAAAATGCTATAATAATTTGAATATACTGTATAAATTACATTTTTGTTGTTAAAATGTTCATTGTTATTGAGTGTTTGTTCAGTAACAGAAGACTTCAAGTCTCTCTCAAGACAATTTCAGGCGGTCAGGACAGGAATACCAATTTTATCAACTCAGGAGACAGAACTAATACAGACAGAGTGCAAGAGCAGGATGAACAAGTGACATTGGTGGCGATACAAAGAAATGAGCCGACAAAAAGGGAACTGGAACATTGAAACTGATAAATGGGTACTCTCCCCTGATTGGGTGAAATTGGCAACACACCTGAAAATGTATTTTCAGTTCATTAAAGAGCTGCAGGCCGGGAGACAGGAGACTGTTACTGACAAAGACTAGATATAAGAATGATTACTCTCTGGATAAGAGAGTAATCACAATTATTGTCTCCGCCAGACATGGTCGAGACTATGTTTTGCAGAACAAAATCTAGACATTTTGCCATCGAAGGCCACTCAGCCCTTGAGTCATTTATGACTTTATTGCATCAATGAATTTGTTTCATGGTATGAAATATTACCTGTTCCTGCGTTGTAGGCGTTGCCTATGTTGATAAGGACTTTAGGGAAAGGCAAGGGTGTCTGAATCCGGTAAATGTCCACTACCATCTAGAGCAGCAAACTTTGGTTGACCTACAATAAAACGATAACTACTTATGATGTGGGTTTTGGGGAAATGAAGACAAGAGTGTTGTTGGTCATCTTTTGGTTTATTCAGTGACCGCCATAGATTCCAAGACCACCAGCTTTAGCTTTATGCTTTAGCTATTGAAAAATAGCAGATCTACAAGCTCATATCGCGCCACCGAGTGGCGCGATACGAGCTTGTAGGTCTGCTATTTTTGTAAAAATCGAAGAACGACTGACATTTTTAGAATCTGATCTCGGGTCAGAATGGGTTAATCAGACCAGTGTGTGTCCAGTGGAAACCTTCGTATGAATCTGATCTCAGGTCAGAATGGGTTAACCATCTCTCTGTGATGTTCATTCACTCCGTTCTCCCACCAGTCCTTTTCATTTAGAGAGCTATAGTCTTTATATACAGTTGTCAGATGTTCACAGAAATATTCATGTCCTTTCTAATACATCATGTAGTTCTCTCTATCCCTTTTTGGCCTTTAAAGCTGACTTGAGACAACATGCATGGTCATTGGATCAAATGGTCAGTGAATGCTAGGCATTCTTGTTCTTAATATAGTTCACAGCATGGACATGATGACACAGCCAGAAGTATTGAACACAGCTTGCGTATGAACCTAATGTGAAATATTTGATGACATCACTTACAGTAAGTATCTGCTAAACAGAAGAGACTAGTATAGAGGGGTATGCGCATGCATAAAGTGAATGGCAGATGATTGAGTGGCAAAGTGAGAGACAAAGTGAATTTAATGTTGTTTTAAAGTAATTTAATGCAATCAGATAGGACTTTTCTGCTTGGAGAAAGTTTGAAGTAGTTTTTTGCCACTCAGTAGGCATTCCCACATAACTTCCTGGTATGACCTCTCAGAAATATACCAGAGTTTTGCAACCGCTTCTAACCTACTTTGCGGTAGTATTTTCTACGTAGTCATTGGCCATCTTCCCCCCCCCCCCCTCCCCCTCCCCTTCATTTTTATTTAGCCATTTGTTTTGTATCTTTTTTGTATTTTATTTCAGTTATAGTTGATTTCATTAATATACAATTTGTGGTTGTTGCATTGTATTTCAGACTTATATATTTTATACATGAATGTTGAGTACTGGTGTTGTTGGTTTGTCCTGTATCTGTTCTGTAACTGTCATGTATCTGTTGTCATGTCCTGTCTTATGTACAAACGTCAATAACAATACTTGAATAATAACTTCCTGGTATGATGATGATGTCACGTGCATATACCCTCTATTATTGGTCCAAACCATGGTATAATAATGCCGGCCATTATAACAAAACAAAAACAGGCATGGAGTTACAGCTAGAGATCAGGAGGAAAGTCCGTCCACCTCACCTTCAGTGTTCCTCATCAGTTGGTTGAGCAGAACGTACTTCATCTCTGTGACGTTGGCCCTGTGTGATGCGCCAGAGCTTGCAGACTCCTTCCCTGCACTGACAAACATTCACAGGTCTTCAGAACATTTACTGTACTGTAAATACACACATTTTATTCACCCATTTAGGCCTGACGTCAAAATTAAAAATAAATAAGTCTTCTAAATCATGACAGTTTTCATCACTGGTGCTCAATATTTCATGTCAATTCATTTCATTGTTCCAGGCAGGGACCCCCCCAGAATTTGTGCCACATTTTCACGATAAAAAAATAAATAGCAGATCTACAAGCTCAGAGCTTGTAGATCTATTTTTCCAATAGCTGAAGTATAACATAATGCTTAAAACACCAAAAGGTGTTCCCGCCCAGAATGGGTTAAGGCAATTGTAATGGTCATAGGGCATAATACACACTGTTATCTGATTGATTTATAATAATTGGGCGTAAGCAAAACCTCTAAACTGCAGTTCCCTTTTCCGGAAGGTGGCTTAAACATTTCCTGATAAATTTCCCATAGCTTAAACATTTCCTGATAAGTTTCCCATAGCTTAAACATTTCCTGATAAGTTTCCCATAGCTTAAACATTTCCTGATAAGTTTCCCATAGCTTACAGTCATTTGACTGAACAGGAAACGAGAAAGGCCACCTTCTGGAAAGGGAAACTACAATCATGCACAGAGCCGGCTATAGTCAATTGTATTGAACATGCACTTTACAGTTTACAGTACATGATGTAGGCCTGCTACCACTGAGAATACTGTAATACGGTTCACTTTATGCTAGCGGCTAGATGATGTAGGCCTGCTACCACTGAGAATACTGTAATACGGTTCACTTTATGCTAGCGGCTAGATGATGTAGGCCTGCTACCACTGAGAATACTGTAATACGGTTCACTTTATGCTAGCAGCTAGATGATGTAGGCCTGCTACCACTGAGAATACTGTAATACGGTTCACTTTATGCTAGCGGCTAGATGATGTATATGGGCCTGCTACCACTGAGAATACTGTAATACGGTTCACTTTATGCTAGCAGCTAGATGATGTATGGGCCTGCTACCACTGAGAATACTGTAATACGGTTCACTTTATGCTAGCGGCTAGATGATGTAGGCCTGCTACCACTGAGAATACTGTAATACGGTTCACTTTATGCTAGCGGCTAGATGATGTAGGCCTGCTACCACTGAGAATACTGTAATACGGTTCACTTTATGCTAGCGGCTAGATGATGTAGGCCTGCTACCACTGAGAATACTGTAATACGGTTCACTTTATGCTAGCAGCTAGATGATGTAGGCCTGCTACCACTGAGAATACTGTAATACGGTTCACTTTATGCTAGCGGCTAGATGATGTATATGGGCCTGCTACCACTGAGAATACTGTAATACAGTTCACTTTATGCTAGCGGCTAGATGATGTAGGCCTGCTACCACTGAGAATACTGTAATACGGTTCACTTTATGCTAGCGGCTAGATGATGTAGGCCTGCTACCACTGAGAATACTGTAATACGGTTCACTTTATGCTAGCGGCTAGATGATGTAGGCCTGCTACCACTGAGAATACTGTAATACGGTTCACTTTATGCTAGCAGCTAGATGATGTAGGCCTGCTACCACTGAGAATACTGTAATACGGTTCACTTTATGCTAGCGGCTAGATGATGTATATGGGCCTGCTACCACTGAGAATACTGTAATACGGTTCACTTTATGCTAGCAGCTAGATGATGTATGGGCCTGCTACCACTGAGAATACTGTAATACGGTTCACTTTATGCTAGCGGCTAGATGATGTAGGCCTGCTACCACTGAGAATACTGTAATACGGTTCACTTTATGCTAGCGGCTAGATGATGTAGGCCTGCTACCACTGAGAATACTGTAATACGGTTCACTTTATGCTAGCGGCTAGATGATGTAGGCCTGCTACCACTGAGAATACTGTAATACGGTTCACTTTATGCTAGCAGCTAGATGATGTAGGCCTGCTACCACTGAGAATACTGTAATACGGTTCACTTTATGCTAGCGGCTAGATGATGTATATGGGCCTGCTACCACTGAGAATACTGTAATACAGTTCACTTTATGCTAGCGGCTAGATGATGTAGGCCTGCTACCACTGAGAATACTGTAATACGGTTCACTTTATGCTAGCGGCTAGATGATGTAGGCCTGCTACCACTGAGAATACTGTAATACGGTTCACTTTATGCTAGCGGCTAGATGATGTAGGCCTGCTACCACTGAGAATACTGTAATACGGTTCACTTTATGCTAGCAGCTAGATGATGTAGGCCTGCTACCACTGAGAATACTGTAATACGGTTCACTTTATGCTAGCGGCTAGATGATGTATATGGGCCTGCTACCACTGAGAATACTGTAATACGGTTCACTTTATGCTAGCAGCTAGATGATGTATGGGCCTGCTACCACTGAGAATACTGTAATACGGTTCACTTTATGCTAGCGGCTAGATGATGTAGGCCTGCTACCACTGAGAATACTGTAATACGGTTCACTTTATGCTAGCGGCTAGATGATGTAGGCCTGCTACCACTGAGAATACTGTAATACGGTTCACTTTATGCTAGCGGCTAGATGATGTAGGCCTGCTACCACTGAGAATACTGTAATACAGTTCACTTTATGCTAGCGGCTAGATGATGTAGGCCTGCTACCACTGAGAATACTGTAATACAATTCACTTTATGCTAGCGGCTAGATGATGTAGGCCTGCTACCACTGAGAATACTGTAGTACGGTTCACTTTATGCTAGCGGCTAGATGATGTAGGCCTGCTACCACTGAGAATACTGTAATACGGTTCACTTTATGCTAGCGGCTAGATGATGTAGGCCTGCTACCACTGAGAATACTGTAATACGGTTCACTTTATGCTAGCGGCTAGATGATGTAGGCCTGCTACCACTGAGAATACTGTAGTACGGTTCACTTTACAGTACATGATGTAGCCTACTACTGATTATTTGACTGACTAATTGTTTAATAATGATTAAAAACAAAATGTATGGAACAAAAAAAATTAAGGGACCCATAAAAATTGTTTGTGACAAATGTGTCCCGACCCAGTGTTTCAGAACCAGTGCCTGACTGTACCCTTTTGTAAACACATTGCATATACTGTAGCTCAATAACTTTATAGGCTTATAGAATACACTATGTGTAGACTAATGGGGATCCTTAATAAACAATTAATAGGCTACTAAATCTTATATGTAGGTTTTCAATGCAAATGACTCGAGAGGATCCTTTTCAAGGGCCAAGACCATTATAGGAAGAAATGGGACCCATTTTAAATCTCTTCTGCCACCATGTTGCCTGCTTGGGCCATTATTGTGATTATATAAGTAGTCTACTTATAAACACACCAAAACATTACATTAAGCAACAACAACCAACCATTGAAGGACTACACCACAATGTATAAGATGATTGAATAATGCATAATAATAACACTAGTTTTAACACTTTATTTTTTGTAATACAACAAGAAAACTGTGCATAGTAGCAGGCCTAACGGCAGTGTATTCATGACTTATTTATTTAAATAGAAACCTCGCTTTCTTCATTATTCTCTTTATCAGTATCCTACTCATCATGGCTTTGAATGTAAAATGTAAAACAATGGCACTCTCTGGTGGTTCAACCAAGTATAGTATATCGGTAATTATCAGTAACCACCAGCGTATAACTCCTTTTAGCTTTTTAGCTTTTTATCTGTGGCCTACCAGCCCTAGACAAAAACACGAGTCTCAGTAGGCCTAAGTCTGATAAATTCACATATTTAAAGTAATTCTTAAGTGGCACAGCGGCTATATAAGTCGCGGGATTGGCTTTATCAGACCAGAATTATGATAATGCCATTAAAATGCTTACCAGTCGTTTTGGACGCAAATATCTAATAATTAATGCCCACATGAACAAACTGTTAAATCTGACTCCAGTTAAAAGGGCCACAGATATGTGATTGCATTACGCAAACTGTATGATGACATTGAGATACAACTACAAGTAAGAAGCCTAGATTAAATGGGAGTTGTATCCGACACGTATGGAAACGTCTTGTGCCCAATTCTCATGAAAATGATACCGGAGGAAATCACATTAGGGTTCACTCGTCAAACTGGCGGTGATGAGGATGGTGATGGAAAGAAGTTAAAGGTATATTCAGTGATTTCACTCAAAAAACCTTAGGTTTCGTTTTTGGCTGTGGGACCCAGCCTTTCGTCCAATCAGGATAGAGAGTCAAAAACGAAACCTAAGGTTTTTTGACCCCCAGGGGTTAACTGGGGACAGGGAGGAACTCCTTATATGGCCAGCACACTCTATAGTAGGGAGGATTATCACAACAAAACAAAAAAATAAGTGATATTTGAATTAAGTGAAATCACTGAATATACCTTTAAGAACAATACGTTCAGTGTAAAAAACCTAATGTCATTTGACTCATTTGTACAAAAAGAAGTGGAGAGCCGTGAGAGAACGGCCAATCTTACGCAAGGAACGCATGACCCCCCCAGAGAGAGAATCAAGAGAGCGCTCAGAGCGCAACTGGGAGAAAATAACGGAAAAAAGGAAAACCTACAGCGGCGGCGCTGTCTCGACAGCTGCATTCCATGCTGCGAGTTTCAGAGATGATTCAAAATGCATATTCTGTAATGGTAATCACACATCCAAGAACTGTACTGAACTGACTGTTGAACTAAGAAGAGTAACACTGAGGAAACAAGGCAGGTCTGGTAGGCAGGCATGTCGCGCGTAATTGTAGAACGCAGGGCATTCACGGCACATTCACACAACATAAAACCACACTCCGTAGTATTTGCTTAATTCGTCTTAAAGGATTCAGTTTAACCCCTTGTTTGATTCACTGTGAAGAGTGCGGGCGCAGACGCCACAAAACAGTTTGCAATCAAACAGCCAGTCAGCGCATGATAGACGCGCCGACCACGGCAACGACAGACAGGCTGACCAGTGTTGCAGATGCAGTTAGTGCTTAGTAGTGTAGCAAGCAACTCTGACAATAAATAGTGTACAGTAATAAAATGCATTACAATGAACATTATGCCACAGTATTGTTTACCTGTCAGGTGCTCTAACCAAGGCGTGTGCAGCTATATGAGACAGACTGAGTCAAGACATTCATTTCATTCGCCAGTGAAAACACCACGCCCAAATAAAAGGTCCACCAGGCCACCTAGATCCCACCTCAAGGCTCTCTGCTCAGTGCTCACACAGTGCCTGCTGCCGCCGTCGTCGGACCACGCCAGACCTCTTTCTCCCTGTCCTCTCCTCGTCTGAGAGTGGAGCCTGCCTGGCAAATGACATGGGGGGACGTCCTTTTTGTGGGCTTGGCCGAAAGTGGGCGTTACCAAAAGGTGGGCGTGGCCATGGCCGCCAGAAGTCTGTCAGATTTTGACAGCTTCAAATTAGTGTTAAACATAATATAACCCAATTGACTCTCCAGTCCTCTCTGTTTAATATATCTATATAATGAAACTATATAAACTATGCATATACCATGAAGTGCTATGACTACTAGCTCTGGTCCATAGCTCTAATGCGTTTCATTTAGTATCTATGTTACTGTAAACTTCCCCGCTCACATGAATGCAGACCAGCCTCTACTCTTTGGCGTGAATAAAAAGAACGTTTTTGCTACACATAAAAACAAAGGCGAGTTGTGTCATTAGAAAGCCTACTTTGGTAATTGGTTCTAGTTCTAGTGAACAGAAATAATAAATAAATAGACTTTGTAACCTAACTGTAGGGAGTGCAAACACATTAAAGAGTTATTAAAGGGGGTTATCATCTATGAAAAGGCAACACAATGAGCAGAAAATAAAAATGAACCATGTAAATACAACAAATTGAGCAGAGCACTGCAGGGAGTGGAACCCCATTCCGGTAAACCAGAAGTACCACAACCAGTGCCTTGGTTTTTGTTTTGTTTTACGAGGTCCATTCGTTGAAATGTAAATTTTGCATTGCAACGGTAAAGTAATTTCACAATTGACATTGTAGGCAATAATTAATAACGGTATGGCACCAGGCCAAAGCCATGGGGATGGGCAGTCTGTCTGTCTGGAGAAGGCGTTGCTTCATTTATCCCTAGGTGGCTTAAAAAAAAAACCAAAAACATCCTGTCTAGTAGTGTCAAGTAATAGTATGTAAACAATGTGCTATATATATATATATTTTTTTTTTTCCTTCTTTTCCCTCTGTGTGTTAAGCATGTGCAGCAGCTATATCTGGTTGGACCATATAATGTATAACCTAATTCTGATCAGTGTTTGGGTCTATTGTATTACGCCTCTTGTGCAGATCCAAATAAAAGAATTCAAATGTGTCCGTCAGTTTGTTAACAGCTAATCTCCAGCACCATTAACCCGGTCGATGCCAAATTTTGCACACACACTCTCTGGATGCCAACGATGAACCTCTGTCCCAAATTTTCCAGAACGGCCTGTATAGCACCACACATTTTTGTATGCCCTCCGAGACTATGGACTATAGCCTTTCGCTTTTCCGCGATTTCACCTTTTTTCAAATCGTAAACAATGATGAAGAATCGCGCACTATAGCATGCCACTTAATGACCTTGGGGTCATCAAGGTCATTGATATTGATCAATGACCTTGAGCAGTATAAATGACCTTCAATAAGACTAGTAAATTACCTTGACCAGTATAAATGACCTTGACAAGTACAAATGACCTTGACCAGTATAAATGACCGTGACCAGTATATGACTGACCAGTATAAATTACCTTCATGAGACTAGTAAATGACCTTGACCAGTATAAATGACCTTCATAAGACTAGTAAATGATCTTCACCAGTATAAATGACCTTGACCAGTATGCAGTCCGTGACCATGGATTATAGCCTTTTGCTTTTCCTTGATTTTCACCTTTTTTTTTAATCCTCAACAATGATGAAGAATCGCACACAATAGCGCGCCGCTCAATGACCTGAGACCATGGACCGATGAACCATGTAAATACAACACATTGATCAGGGCACTGCAGGGAGTTGAACCCCGTTCCGGTAAACCAGAAGTCCGACACCAGTGCCTTAGTTTTTGTGTTGTTGTTCATTTACAGGTCCAGGTGTGCATACACATGTGCGCCTGTGTGTGTGTAGGTGCATTTGTGCATGTGTGTGCACGCTTCAATGACCACTGTTGGACCCCATGGGGATCAAGGACCTCAGGGAGCCACCCATAATTCACAACGGTCACAGCGAACTCTGTTGCATCACAACTGGTGGCCAACAGTCGTAACCAACACCGCCACGACCCACAGGAGAATACCATCGCACAGTGGTATCAGACCAACCACAATCAGCCAGCCCTCAAACCAAACCCTTCGACCTAGAAGAACTCAAAACTGCAATGGGAAAGTTGAAACCCGGAAAAGCAGCAGGGATTGATGACATACTGGCAGAAATTATACAGCACCTGGAACCTAACGCAAAGACCTGGCTCGTGGGGATGCTGTACACATGCATGGCACAGAAAACCATCCCTTCTGTCTGGAGAAAAGCCAAAGTGGTTGCAATCCCCAAACCTGGCAAAGACCCATCATCCTCAAAGAGCTACCGACCCATTTCCCTCCTCTGCATCACCTACAAGAGAGGCTGCTACTCCAACGCCTCATACCACTCATAGACACCAAGCTGACTAAAGACCAAGCTGGTTTCCGTCCCGTCCTGTGCTGGACAGAGCTCAACCTCACCCAACACATTGAGGATGGGTTTGAGGGAAAACAAATAACTGGAGCAGCAACTGGAGGGCGAAGCAAGCACGCAGGCAGCTTGTGCCTGCCTGCGTGCCTGCCTGCCTTCCTCATGTGGAAGCTGCATAGTTGAGTTTGTGTGTGTGTTTCTTTTTCTGTCTTTCTTTCTTAGGACGAAGATCAAGGTAGACGCCGTTGGAAGGCTCAACACAAGCCGATGCCCCTAGAGATCCATCCCAAAGCTTCCCTCAGGGAGTCCAGCAAGCCAGCTAGCCAGCAAGCCCGCCCAGTCAGCCAACGCAGCCAGCCAGCTCCGCCAGTCAGCCAGTGTAGAAAGTCAGGCTGCCAAGCCAGCGCACATCAGCCCTTGCAGTCAACCATTGTAGCCATACCAGCCTTGCTCAGTCAGCTCAGCCAGGCCTCTCTCGAGGCCTGGCTCTCTGTCTGCCTGGCCCGGTCTGCCCCACCCTGCCTTGCAGCAACAGAACCAGCCTTGCTGGCAAGCCAGCCAGCTCAGAATACGAGCTCAGCAAGCCAGCGCAGCTGGCAAGCACGCAGTTAGTCTAAACCAGTTTCAGACTGGCAGGCCAAGGCAGACAGACAGGAAGACCGAGGCGCCTAGGCAGGCAGACAGGCCAGGAAGGCAACAAAGTGCAGGCAGGGGGACTGTCCGGCCTAAGGCTGCGCTGCAAGGGTTGGAGCCTGGCCAGCTCCTGCTGGTCTAGACTGAGTGGCTGTGGCTGCACAGTAAGGCTGCGGTAACCTAGTCTGGGCTTGCTGCTGCACTGGCTTGCTCAGCTCGCATTCTGAGCTGGCTGGCTTTCCAGAAAGGCTGGTTCTGTTGCTGCAAGGCAGGGCAGGGCAGACCGGGCCAGGCAGACAGAGAGCCAGGCCTCAAGAGAGGCCTGGCTGAGCTGACTGAGCAAGGCTGGTATGGCTGCAATGGCTGACTGCAAGGGCTGATATGCTCTGGCTTGGCAGCCTGACTTTCTACACTGGCTGACTGGCGGAGCTGACTGGCTGCGTTGGCTGACTGGGCAGGCTTGCTGGCTAGCTGGCTTGCTGTGCTCCCTGAGGGAAGCTTTGGGATGGATCTCTAGGGGCATCGGCTAGTGTTGAGCCTTCCTATGGCGTCTACCTTGATCTCCGTCCTAAGAAAGAAAGACAGAAAAAGAAAGACACACAAACCCAACTATGCAGCTTCCACCTGAGGAACCGAGACGCGAGAAAAGAACTGAGCGTCACTTGGGATGGTCACAAACTCTCCAACCATACCCACCCCATGTATCTTGGAGTTACACTGGACAGGACACTCTTCTTCAAAAAAACACCTGGAGAACACAAAAGCCACGGTCAACACCCACAATAACATCCTGTGAAAACTAGTGAACTCCCAAGTGGGGCGCAGACCCACAAACAATCCGTGCAACTGCCATGGCCCTGTCTTTCTCTATAGCAGAGTATGCCTGCTCAAGCTGGAGCCGATCACGTCACACCAAATTGGTCGACACAGCCCTAAATGACACCTGTCGCATCATCACGGGATGGGTCAAGACAACACCTGTCCCGTCCGTGCCTTTATGCGCTAGCCGGCACCTCCCCCCGCACATCAGACGACTGTGTAACGCTCAAGATGAATGGAAAACACAGGAGATAGACAGTGAAGTCTGGAATGAAATGATAGAGAACACCTCACACACACAGTTTCCTTTCGTGGCCGTTTACATTCGAGGGTCGCCGGTCCTCTCGAACGGAACAGTTTAACGTCATGCCCAGGACGAAAAGATATAGAGAACACCATAATGACAAATAACAGCAGGAAGGCATGGGCCACAATCCACCGTCTTGGCAAAGACCACACCACCCATAATTCACAACGGTCACAGCAAACTCTGTTGCATCACAACTGGTGTAGGTATTGGATGGAGCCCGCACACCACAGGTATAAGAAAGACGTGATGCAGAGGAGGGAAATGGGTCGGTAGCTCTTCGGGGATAATGGGTCTTTGCCAGGTTTAGGGATTGCAACTACTCCAGCCTTTTTCCAAACAGAAGGGATGGTTTTCTGTGCTATGCATGTGTTCAGCATCCCCACAAGCCAGGTCCTTGCGATAGGTCCCAGGTGCTGTATCATTTCTGCCAGTATGCCATCAATCCCTGCTGCTTTTCCGGGTTTCAACTTTCCCATTGCAGTTTCACGTTCTTCTAAGTCGAAGGGTTTGGTTTGAGGGCTGGCTGATTGTGGTTGGTCTGATACCACTGTGCGATGGTATTCTATGTGGGTCGGTGGCGGTGTTGGTTACAACTGTTGGCCACCAGTTGTGACCAAGACCACCACCGACCCACAGGAGAATACCATCGCACAGTGGTATCAGACCAACCACAATCAGCCAGCCCTCAAACCAAACCCTTCGACCTAGAAGAACTTGAAACTGCAATGGGAAAGTTGAAACCTGGAAAAGCAGCAGGGATTGATGACCTACTGGCAGAAATGTTACAGCACCTGGGACCCAACGCAAAGACCTGGCTTGTGGGGATGCTGAACACATGCATAGCACAGAAAACCATCCCTTCTGTCTGGGAAAAGGCCAAAGTGGTTGCAATCCCTAAACCTGGCAAAGACCCATTATCCACAAAGAGCTACCGACCCATTTCCCTCTGCATCACCTACAAGGCTATATGAGAAGCTGCTACTCCAACGCCTTGTTGCCACTCATAGATACCAAGCTGACTAAAGACCAAGCTGGTTTCCGTCCCAGCCGCTCCTGTGCTGGACAGAGCTCAACCTCACCCAACACATTGAGGATGGGTTTGAGGGGAAACAAATAACTGGAGCAGCATTCAGAGATCTCTCTGCTGCCTACGACACTGTCCAACACCGCACAATGGTCAGGAAAAGCCTCCTCAACAACAGGCGCTTCTATGTCCAGTTAAATGACCAGAGGAGTAAATGGAAAGCCCAAAAGAACGGCCTCCAACAAGGTAGCGTGCTCGCCCCCCTCCTTTTCAATATCTACACAAACGACCAGCCACTACCCAATGCCTAATGCCAGCGTTTCATCTACGCCGACAACCTCTGCATTACGACCCAACAAGCAGACTTCCAGAAGATTGAGTCTGTCCTTGAAAGTGCCCTCCAAGAAATGTCAAGCTACTACAATACAACCACCTGAAACCCAACCTATAGAGAACACCTCACACACACATAATTTCCTTTCGTGGCCGTTTACATTCGAGGGTCGCTGGTCCTCTCGAACGGAACAGTTTAACGTCATGCCCAGGACGAAAAGATATAGAGAACACCAACATGTCAAATAACAGCAGGAAGGCATGGGCCACAATCCACCGTCTTGGCAAAAACCACACCACCCATAATTCACAACGGTCACAGCAAACTCTATTGCATCACAACTGGTGTAGTTATTGGATGGAGCCCGCACACCACCAAAAAAAAGAAAAACAACATACTATAGTATGCCCTCCGTGACCATGGACTTTAGCCTTTCGCTTTTCTGCAATTTAACCTTTTTTCAAATCCTCAACAATGATGAAGAATCGCGCACTATAGCGTGCCACTTAATGACCTTGACCAATATCAATGACCTTGAGCAGTATAAATTACCTTCAATAAGACTAGTAAATGACCTTGACCAGTATAAATGACCTTGACAAGTACAAATGACCTTGACCAGTATAAATGACCTTCACCAGTAGAAATGACCGTGACCAGTATATGACTGTGACCAGTATAAATTACCTTCATGAGACTAGTAATTGACCTTGACCAGTATAAATGACCTTTAGAAGACTAGTAAATGATCTTCACCAGTATAAATGACCTTTAGAAGACTAGTAAATGATCTTCACCAGTATAAATGACCTTGACCAGTATGCGGTCCGTGACCATGGACTATAGCCTTTTGCTTTTCCTTGATTTTCACCTTTAAAAAATCCTCAACAATGATGAAGAATCGCACACTATAGCGCGCCGCTCAATGACCTGAGACCATGGACCAATGAATGAAATACAACACATTGAGCAGGGCACTGCAGGGAGTTGAACCCCGTTCCGGTAAACCAGAAGTCCGACACCAGTGCCTTAGTTTTTGTGTTGTTGTTCATTTAAAGGTCCAGGTGTGCATGTGCCCCTGTGTGTGTAGGTGCATGTGTGTGCACGCTTCAATGACCACTGTTGGACCCAATGGCGATCAAGGACCTCAGGGAGCCACCCATAATTCACAACGGTCACAGCGAACTCTGTTGCATCACAACTGGTGGCCAACAGTCGTAACCAACACCGCCACGACCCACAGGAGAATACCATCGCACAGTGGTATCAGACCAACCACAATCAGCCAGCCCTCAAACCAAACCCTTCGACCTAGAAGAACTCAAAACTGCAATGGGAAAGTTGAAACCCGGAAAAGCAGCAGGGATTGATGACATACTGGCAGAAATTATACAGCACCTGGAACCTAACGCAAAGACCTGGCTCGTGGGGATGCTGAACACATGCATGGCACAGAAAACCATCCCTTCTGTCTGGAGAAAAGCCAAAGTGGTTGCAATCCCCAAACCTGGCAAAGACCCATCATCCTCAAAGAGCTACCGACCCATTTCCCTCCTCTGCATCACCTACAAGAGAGGCTGCTACTCCAACGCCTCATACCACTCATAGACACCAAGCTGACTAAAGACCAAGCTGGTTTCCGTCCCGTCCTGTGCTGGACAGAGCTCAACCTCACCCAACACATTGAGGATGGGTTTGAGGGAAAACAAATAACTGGAGCAGCAACTGGAGGGCGAAGCAAGCACGCAGGCAGCTTGTGCCTGCCTGCGTGCCTGCCTGCCTTCCTCATGTGGAAGCTGCATAGTTGAGTTTGTGTGTGTGTTTCTTTTTCTGTCTTTCTTTCTTAGGACGAAGATCAAGGTAGACGCCGTTGGAAGGCTCAACACAAGCCGATGCCCCTAGAGATCCATCCCAAAGCTTCCCTCAGGGAGTCCAGCAAGCCAGCTAGCCAGCAAGCCCGCCCAGTCAGCCAACGCAGCCAGCCAGCTCCGCCAGTCAGCCAGTGTAGAAAGTCAGGCTGCCAAGCCAGCGCACATCAGCCCTTGCAGTCAACCATTGTAGCCATACCAGCCTTGCTCAGTCAGCTCAGCCAGGCCTCTCTCGAGGCCTGGCTCTCTGTCTGCCTGGCCCGGTCTGCCCCACCCTGCCTTGCAGCAACAGAACCAGCCTTGCTGGCAAGCCAGCCAGCTCAGAATACGAGCTCAGCAAGCCAGCGCAGCTGGCAAGCACGCAGTTAGTCTAAACCAGTTTCAGACTGGCAGGCCAAGGCAGACAGACAGGAAGACCGAGGCGCCTAGGCAGGCAGACAGGCCAGGAAGGCAACAAAGTGCAGGCAGGGGGACTGTCCGGCCTAAGGCTGCGCTGCAAGGGTTGGAGCCTGGCCAGCTCCTGCTGGTCTAGACTGAGTGGCTGTGGCTGCACAGTAAGGCTGCGGTAACCTAGTCTGGGCTTGCTGCTGCACTGGCTTGCTCAGCTCGCATTCTGAGCTGGCTGGCTTTCCAGAAAGGCTGGTTCTGTTGCTGCAAGGCAGGGCAGGGCAGACCGGGCCAGGCAGACAGAGAGCCAGGCCTCAAGAGAGGCCTGGCTGAGCTGACTGAGCAAGGCTGGTATGGCTGCAATGGCTGACTGCAAGGGCTGATATGCTCTGGCTTGGCAGCCTGACTTTCTACACTGGCTGACTGGCGGAGCTGACTGGCTGCGTTGGCTGACTGGGCAGGCTTGCTGGCTAGCTGGCTTGCTGTGCTCCCTGAGGGAAGCTTTGGGATGGATCTCTAGGGGCATCGGCTAGTGTTGAGCCTTCCTATGGCGTCTACCTTGATCTCCGTCCTAAGAAAGAAAGACAGAAAAAGAAAGACACACAAACCCAACTATGCAGCTTCCACCTGAGGAACCGAGACGCGAGAAAAGAACTGAGCGTCACTTGGGATGGTCACAAACTCTCCAACCATACCCACCCCATGTATCTTGGAGTTACACTGGACAGGACACTCTTCTTCAAAAAAACACCTGGAGAACACAAAAGCCACGGTCAACACCCACAATAACATCCTGTGAAAACTAGTGAACTCCCAAGTGGGGCGCAGACCCACAAACAATCCGTGCAACTGCCATGGCCCTGTCTTTCTCTATAGCAGAGTATGCCTGCTCAAGCTGGAGCCGATCACGTCACACCAAATTGGTCGACACAGCCCTAAATGACACCTGTCGCATCATCACGGGATGGGTCAAGACAACACCTGTCCCGTCCGTGCCTTTATGCGCTAGCCGGCACCTCCCCCCGCACATCAGACGACTGTGTAACGCTCAAGATGAATGGAAAACACAGGAGATAGACAGTGAAGTCTGGAATGAAATGATAGAGAACACCTCACACACACAGTTTCCTTTCGTGGCCGTTTACATTCGAGGGTCGCCGGTCCTCTCGAACGGAACAGTTTAACGTCATGCCCAGGACGAAAAGATATAGAGAACACCATAATGACAAATAACAGCAGGAAGGCATGGGCCACAATCCACCGTCTTGGCAAAGACCACACCACCCATAATTCACAACGGTCACAGCAAACTCTGTTGCATCACAACTGGTGTAGGTATTGGATGGAGCCCGCACACCACAGGTATAAGAAAGACGTGATGCAGAGGAGGGAAATGGGTCGGTAGCTCTTCGGGGATAATGGGTCTTTGCCAGGTTTAGGGATTGCAACTACTCCAGCCTTTTTCCAAACAGAAGGGATGGTTTTCTGTGCTATGCATGTGTTCAGCATCCCCACAAGCCAGGTCCTTGCGATAGGTCCCAGGTGCTGTATCATTTCTGCCAGTATGCCATCAATCCCTGCTGCTTTTCCGGGTTTCAACTTTCCCATTGCAGTTTCACGTTCTTCTAAGTCGAAGGGTTTGGTTTGAGGGCTGGCTGATTGTGGTTGGTCTGATACCACTGTGCGATGGTATTCTATGTGGGTCGGTGGCGGTGTTGGTTACAACTGTTGGCCACCAGTTGTGACCAAGACCGCCACCGACCCACAGGAGAATACCATCGCACAGTGGTATCAGACCAACCACAATCAGCCAGCCCTCAAACCAAACCCTTCGACCTAGAAGAACTTGAAACTGCAATGGGAAAGTTGAAACCCGGAAAAGCAGCAGGGATTGATGACCTACTGGCAGAAATGTTACAGCACCTGGGACCCAACGCAAAGACCTGGCTTGTGGGGATGCTGAACACATGCATAGCACAGAAAACCATCCCTTCTGTCTGGGAAAAGGCCAAAGTGGTTGCAATCCCTAAACCTGGCAAAGACCCATTATCCACAAAGAGCTACCGACCCATTTCCCTCTGCATCACCTACAAGGCTATATGAGAAGCTGCTACTCCAACGCCTTGTTGCCACTCATAGATACCAAGCTGACTAAAGACCAAGCTGGTTTCCGTCCCAGCCGCTCCTGTGCTGGACAGAGCTCAACCTCACCCAACACATTGAGGATGGGTTTGAGGGGAAACAAATAACTGGAGCAGCATTCAGAGATCTCTCTGCTGCCTACGACACTGTCCAACACCGCACAATGGTCAGGAAAAGCCTCCTCAACAACAGGCGCTTCTATGTCCAGTTAAATGACCAGAGGAGTAAATGGAAAGCCCAAAAGAACGGCCTCCAACAAGGTAGCGTGCTCGCCCCCCTCCTTTTCAATATCTACACAAACGACCAGCCACTACCCAATGCCTAATGCCAGCGTTTCATCTACGCCGACAACCTCTGCATTACGACCCAACAAGCAGACTTCCAGAAGATTGAGTCTGTCCTTGAAAGTGCCCTCCAAGAAATGTCAAGCTACTACAATACAACCACCTGAAACCCAACCTATAGAGAACACCTCACACACACATAATTTCCTTTCGTGGCCGTTTACATTCGAGGGTCGCTGGTCCTCTCGAACGGAACAGTTTAACGTCATGCCCAGGACGAAAAGATATAGAGAACACCAACATGTCAAATAACAGCAGGAAGGCATGGGCCACAATCCACCGTCTTGGCAAAAACCACACCACCCATAATTCACAACGGTCACAGCAAACTCTATTGCATCACAACTGGTGTAGTTATTGGATGGAGCCCGCACACCACCAAAAAAAAGAAAAACAACATACTATAGTATGCCCTCCGTGACCATGGACTTTAGCCTTTCGCTTTTCTGCAATTTAACCTTTTTTCAAATCCTCAACAATGATGAAGAATCGCGCACTATAGCGTGCCACTTAATGACCTTGACCAATATCAATGACCTTGAGCAGTATAAATTACCTTCAATAAGACTAGTAAATGACCTTGACCAGTATAAATGACCTTGACAAGTACAAATGACCTTGACCAGTATAAATGACCTTCACCAGTAGAAATGACCGTGACCAGTATATGACTGTGACCAGTATAAATTACCTTCATGAGACTAGTAATTGACCTTGACCAGTATAAATGACCTTTAGAAGACTAGTAAATGATCTTCACCAGTATAAATGACCTTTAGAAGACTAGTAAATGATCTTCACCAGTATAAATGACCTTGACCAGTATGCGGTCCGTGACCATGGACTATAGCCTTTTGCTTTTCCTTGATTTTCACCTTTAAAAAATCCTCAACAATGATGAAGAATCGCACACTATGGCGCGCCGCTCAATGACCTGAGACCATGGACCAATGAATGAAATACAACACATTGAGCAGGGCACTGCAGGGAGTTGAACCCCGTTCCGGTAAACCAGAAGTCCGACACCAGTGCCTTAGTTTTTGTGTTGTTGTTCATTTAAAGGTCCAGGTGTGCATACGCATGTGCCCCTGTGTGTGTAGGTGCATGTGTGCATGTGTGTGAACGATTCAATGACCACTGTTGGACCCAATGGCGATCAAGGACCTCAGGGAGCCACCCATAATTCACAACGGTCACAGCGAACTCTGTTGCATCACAACTGGTGGCCAACAGTCGTAACCAACACCGCCACGACCCACAGGAGAATACCATCGCACAGTGGTATCAGACCAACCACAATCAGCCAGCCCTCAAACCAAACCCTTCGACCTAGAAGAACTCAAAACTGCAATGGGAAAGTTGAAACCCGGAAAAGCAGCAGGGATTGATGACATACTGGCAGAAATTATACAGCACCTGGAACCTAACGCAAAGACCTGGCTCGTGGGGATGCTGAACACATGCATGGCACAGAAAACCATCCCTTCTGTCTGGAGAAAAGCCAAAGTGGTTGCAATCCCCAAACCTGGCAAAGACCCATCATCCTCAAAGAGCTACCGACCCATTTCCCTCCTCTGCATCACCTACAAGAGAGGCTGCTACTCCAACGCCTCATACCACTCATAGACACCAAGCTGACTAAAGACCAAGCTGGTTTCCGTCCCGTCCTGTGTTGGACAGAGCTCAACCTCACCCAACACATTGAGGATGGGTTTGAGGGAAAACAAATAACTGGAGCAGCAACTGGAGGGCGAAGCAAGCACGCAGGCAGCTTGTGCCTGCCTGCGTGCCTGCCTGCCTTCCTCATGTGGAAGCTGCATAGTTGAGTTTGTGTGTGTGTTTCTTTTTCTGTCTTTCTTTCTTAGGACGAAGATCAAGGTAGACGCCGTTGGAAGGCTCAACACAAGCCGATGCCCCTAGAGATCCATCCCAAAGCTTCCCTCAGGGAGTCCAGCAAGCCAGCTAGCCAGCAAGCCCGCCCAGTCAGCCAACGCAGCCAGCCAGCTCCGCCAGTCAGCCAGTGTAGAAAGTCAGGCTGCCAAGCCAGCGCACATCAGCCCTTGCAGTCAACCATTGTAGCCATACCAGCCTTGCTCAGTCAGCTCAGCCAGGCCTCTCTCGAGGCCTGGCTCTCTGTCTGCCTGGCCCGGTCTGCCCCACCCTGCCTTGCAGCAACAGAACCAGCCTTGCTGGCAAGCCAGCCAGCTCAGAATACGAGCTCAGCAAGCCAGCGCAGCTGGCAAGCACGCAGTTAGTCTAAACCAGTTTCAGACTGGCAGGCCAAGGCAGACAGACAGGAAGACCGAGGCGCCTAGGCAGGCAGACAGGCCAGGAAGGCAACAAAGTGCAGGCAGGGGGACTGTCCGGCCTAAGGCTGCGCTGCAAGGGTTGGAGCCTGGCCAGCTCCTGCTGGTCTAGACTGAGTGGCTGTGGCTGCACAGTAAGGCTGCGGTAACCTAGTCTGGGCTTGCTGCTGCACTGGCTTGCTCAGCTCGCATTCTGAGCTGGCTGGCTTTCCAGAAAGGCTGGTTCTGTTGCTGCAAGGCAGGGCAGGGCAGACCGGGCCAGGCAGACAGAGAGCCAGGCCTCAAGAGAGGCCTGGCTGAGCTGACTGAGCAAGGCTGGTATGGCTGCAATGGCTGACTGCAAGGGCTGATATGCTCTGGCTTGGCAGCCTGACTTTCTACACTGGCTGACTGGCGGAGCTGACTGGCTGCGTTGGCTGACTGGGCAGGCTTGCTGGCTAGCTGGCTTGCTGTGCTCCCTGAGGGAAGCTTTGGGATGGATCTCTAGGGGCATCGGCTAGTGTTGAGCCTTCCTATGGCGTCTACCTTGATCTCCGTCCTAAGAAAGAAAGACAGAAAAAGAAAGACACACAAACCCAACTATGCAGCTTCCACCTGAGGAACCGAGACGCGAGAAAAGAACTGAGCGTCACTTGGGATGGTCACAAACTCTCCAACCATACCCACCCCATGTATCTTGGAGTTACACTGGACAGGACACTCTTCTTCAAAAAAACACCTGGAGAACACAAAAGCCACGGTCAACACCCACAATAACATCCTGTGAAAACTAGTGAACTCCCAAGTGGGGCGCAGACCCACAAACAATCCGTGCAACTGCCATGGCCCTGTCTTTCTCTATAGCAGAGTATGCCTGCTCAAGCTGGAGCCGATCACGTCACACCAAATTGGTCGACACAGCCCTAAATGACACCTGTCGCATCATCACGGGATGGGTCAAGACAACACCTGTCCCGTCCGTGCCTTTATGCGCTAGCCGGCACCTCCCCCCGCACATCAGACGACTGTGTAACGCTCAAGATGAATGGAAAACACAGGAGATAGACAGTGAAGTCTGGAATGAAATGATAGAGAACACCTCACACACACAGTTTCCTTTCGTGGCCGTTTACATTCGAGGGTCGCCGGTCCTCTCGAACGGAACAGTTTAACGTCATGCCCAGGACGAAAAGATATAGAGAACACCATAATGACAAATAACAGCAGGAAGGCATGGGCCACAATCCACCGTCTTGGCAAAGACCACACCACCCATAATTCACAACGGTCACAGCAAACTCTGTTGCATCACAACTGGTGTAGGTATTGGATGGAGCCCGCACACCACAGGTATAAGAAAGACGTGATGCAGAGGAGGGAAATGGGTCGGTAGCTCTTCGGGGATAATGGGTCTTTGCCAGGTTTAGGGATTGCAACTACTCCAGCCTTTTTCCAAACAGAAGGGATGGTTTTCTGTGCTATGCATGTGTTCAGCATCCCCACAAGCCAGGTCCTTGCGATAGGTCCCAGGTGCTGTATCATTTCTGCCAGTATGCCATCAATCCCTGCTGCTTTTCCGGGTTTCAACTTTCCCATTGCAGTTTCACGTTCTTCTAAGTCGAAGGGTTTGGTTTGAGGGCTGGCTGATTGTGGTTGGTCTGATACCACTGTGCGATGGTATTCTATGTGGGTCGGTGGCGGTGTTGGTTACAACTGTTGGCCACCAGTTGTGACCAAGACCGCCACCGACCCACAGGAGAATACCATCGCACAGTGGTATCAGACCAACCACAATCAGCCAGCCCTCAAACCAAACCCTTCGACCTCTAGAAGAACTTGAAACTGCAATGGGAAAGTTGAAACCCGGAAAAGCAGCAGGGATTGATGACCTACTGGCAGAAATGTTACAGCACCTGGGACCCAACGCAAAGACCTGGCTTGTGGGGATGCTGAACACATGCATAGCACAGAAAACCATCCCTTCTGTCTGGGAAAAGGCCAAAGTGGTTGCAATCCCTAAACCTGGCAAAGACCCATTATCCACAAAGAGCTACCGACCCATTTCCCTCTGCATCACCTACAAGGCTATATGAGAAGCTGCTACTCCAACGCCTTGTTGCCACTCATAGATACCAAGCTGACTAAAGACCAAGCTGGTTTCCGTCCCAGCCGCTCCTGTGCTGGACAGAGCTCAACCTCACCCAACACATTGAGGATGGGTTTGAGGGGAAACAAATAACTGGAGCAGCATTCAGAGATCTCTCTGCTGCCTACGACACTGTCCAACACCGCACAATGGTCAGGAAAAGCCTCCTCAACAACAGGCGCTTCTATGTCCAGTTAAATGACCAGAGGAGTAAATGGAAAGCCCAAAAGAACGGCCTCCAACAAGGTAGCGTGCTCGCCCCCCTCCTTTTCAATATCTACACAAACGACCAGCCACTACCCAATGCCTAATGCCAGCGTTTCATCTACGCCGACAACCTCTGCATTACGACCCAACAAGCAGACTTCCAGAAGATTGAGTCTGTCCTTGAAAGTGCCCTCCAAGAAATGTCAAGCTACTACAATACAACCACCTGAAACCCAACCTATAGAGAACACCTCACACACACATAATTTCCTTTCGTGGCCGTTTACATTCGAGGGTCGCTGGTCCTCTCGAACGGAACAGTTTAACGTCATGCCCAGGACGAAAAGATATAGAGAACACCAACATGTCAAATAACAGCAGGAAGGCATGGGCCACAATCCACCGTCTTGGCAAAAACCACACCACCCATAATTCACAACGGTCACAGCAAACTCTGTTGCATCACAACTGGTGTAGGTATTGGATGGAGCCCGCACACCACAGGTATAAGAAAGACGTTCTTTGTTGAAATACTGACAGCGTTTCGATCCATTTGATCTTCATCAGGTCATGTGTACACAAAACATACACTTTTATACTAAGGGAGTGCCCCCATTAAACAATCAAAATACCACATTTTGGTGCCCCTCCCATCACTGCAGGTGTGACACGTCAACCCTGAGTGAGTAGGTGGGGACCCAGACATATTGATGTAAATATAGTCTGTTCAGAAATTGTAGTGCCTCTCATAGAGCTTGTAGGTGATGCAGAGGAGGGAAATGGGTCGGTAGCTCTTCGGGGATAATGGGTCTTTGCCAGGTTTAGGGATTGCAACTACTCTAGCCTTTTTCCAAACAGAAGGGATGGTTTTCTGTGCTATGCATGTGTTCAGCATCCCCACAAGCCAGGTCCTTGCGATAGGTCCCAGGTGCTGTATCATTTCTGCCAGTATGCCATCAATCCCTGCTGCTTTTCCGGGTTTCAACTTTCCCATTGCAGTTTCACGTTCTTCTAAGTCGAAGGGTTTGGTTTGAGGGCTGGCTGATTGTGGTTGGTCTGATACCACTGTGCGATGGTATTCTATGTGGGTCGGTGGCGGTGTTGGTTACAACTGTTGGCCACCAGTTGTGACCAAGACCGCCACCGACCCACAGGAGAATACCATCGCACAGTGGTATCAGACCAACCACAATCAGCCAGCCCTCAAACCAAACCCTTCGACCTAGAAGAACTTGAAACTGCAATGGGAAAGTTGAAACCCGGAAAAGCAGCAGGGATTGATGACCTACTGGCAGAAATGTTACAGCACCTGGGACCCAACGCAAAGACCTGGCTTGTGGGGATGCTGAACACATGCATAGCACAGAAAACCATCCCTTCTGTCTGGGAAAAGGCCAAAGTGGTTGCAATCCCTAAACCTGGCAAAGACCCATTATCCACAAAGAGCTACCGACCCATTTCCCTCTGCATCACCTACAAGGCTATATGAGAAGCTGCTACTCCAACGCCTTGTTGCCACTCATAGATACCAAGCTGACTAAAGACCAAGCTGGTTTCCGTCCCAGCCGCTCCTGTGCTGGACAGAGCTCAACCTCACCCAACACATTGAGGATGGGTTTGAGGGGAAACAAATAACTGGAGCAGCATTCAGAGATCTCTCTGCTGCCTACGACACTGTCCAACACTGCACAATGGTCAGGAAAAGCCTCCTCAACAACAGGCGCTTCTATGTCCAGTTAAATGACCAGAGGAGTAAATGGAAAGCCCAAAAGAACGGCCTCCAACAAGGTAGCGTGCTCGCCCCCCTCCTTTTCAATATCTACACAAACGACCAGCCACTACCCAATGCCTAATGCCAGCGTTTCATCTACGCCGACAACCTCTGCATTACGACCCAACAAGCAGACTTCCAGAAGATTGAGTCTGTCCTTGAAAGTGCCCTCCAAGAAATGTCAAGCTACTACAATACAACCACCTGAAACCCAACCTATAGAGAACACCTCACACACACATAATTTCCTTTCGTGGCCGTTTACATTCGAGGGTCGCTGGTCCTCTCGAACGGAACAGTTTAACGTCATGCCCAGGACGAAAAGATATAGAGAACACCAACATGTCAAATAACAGCAGGAAGGCATGGGCCACAATCCACCGTCTTGGCAAAAACCACACCACCCATAATTCACAACGGTCACAGCAAACTCTGTTGCATCACAACTGGTGTAGGTATTGGATGGAGCCCGCACACCACAGGTATAAGAAAGACGTTCTTTGTTGAAATACTGACAGCGTTTCGATCCATTTGATCTTCATCAGGTCATGTGTACACAAAACATACACTTTTATACTAAGGGAGTGCCCCCATTAAACAATCAAAATACCACATTTTGGTGCCCCTCCCATCACTGCAGGTGTGACACGTCAACCCTGAGTGAGTAGGTGGGGACCCAGACATATTGATGTAAATATAGTCTGTTCAGAAATTGTAGTGCCTCTCATAGAGCTTGTAGGTGATGCAGAGGAGGGAAATGGGTCGGTAGCTCTTCGGGGATAATGGGTCTTTGCCAGGTTTAGGGATTGCAACTACTCCAGCCTTTTTCCAAACAGAAGGGATGGTTTTCTGTGCTATGCATGTGTTCAGCATCCCCACAAGCCAGGTCCTTGCGATAGGTCCCAGGTGCTGTATCATTTCTGCCAGTATGCCATCAATCCCTGATGCTTTTCCGGGTTTCAACTTTCCCATTGCAGTTTCACGTTCTTCTAAGTCGAAGGGTTTGGTTTGAGGGCTGGCTGATTGTGGTTGGTCTGATACCACTGTGCGATGGTATTCTATGTGGGTCGGTGGCGGTGTTGGTTACAACTGTTGGCCACCAGTTGTGACCAAGACCGCCACCGACCCACAGGAGAATACCATCGCACAGTGGTATCAGACCAACCACAATCAGCCAGCCCTCAAACCAAACCCTTCGACCTAGAAGAACTTGAAACTGCAATGGGAAAGTTGAAACCCGGAAAAGCAGCAGGGATTGATGACCTACTGGCAGAAATGTTACAGCACCTGGGACCCAACGCAAAGACCTGGCTTGTGGGGATGCTGAACACATGCATAGCACAGAAAACCATCCCTTCTGTCTGGGAAAAGGCCAAAGTGGTTGCAATCCCTAAACCTGGCAAAGACCCATTATCCACAAAGAGCTACCGACCCATTTCCCTCTGCATCACCTACAAGGCTATATGAGAAGCTGCTACTCCAACGCCTTGTTGCCACTCATAGATACCAAGCTGACTAAAGACCAAGCTGGTTTCCGTCCCAGCCGCTCCTGTGCTGGACAGAGCTCAACCTCACCCAACACATTGAGGATGGGTTTGAGGGGAAACAAATAACTGGAGCAGCATTCAGAGATCTCTCTGCTGCCTACGACACTGTCCAACACCGCACAATGGTCAGGAAAAGCCTCCTCAACAACAGGCGCTTCTATGTCCAGTTAAATGACCAGAGGAGTAAATGGAAAGCCCAAAAGAACGGCCTCCAACAAGGTAGCGTGCTCGCCCCCCTCCTTTTCAATATCTACACAAACGACCAGCCACTACCCAATGCCTAATGCCAGCGTTTCATCTACGCCGACAACCTCTGCATTACGACCCAACAAGCAGACTTCCAGAAGATTGAGTCTGTCCTTGAAAGTGCCCTCCAAGAAATGTCAAGCTACTACAATACAACCACCTGAAACCCAACCTATAGAGAACACCTCACACACACATAATTTCCTTTCGTGGCCGTTTACATTCGAGGGTCGCTGGTCCTCTCGAACGGAACAGTTTAACGTCATGCCCAGGACGAAAAGATATAGAGAACACCAACATGTCAAATAACAGCAGGAAGGCATGGGCCACAATCCACCGTCTTGGCAAAAACCACACCACCCATAATTCACAACGGTCACAGCAAACTCTATTGCATCACAACTGGTGTAGTTATTGGATGGAGCCCGCACACCACCAAAAAAAAGAAAAACAACATACTATAGTATGCCCTCCGTGACCATGGACTTTAGCCTTTCGCTTTTCTGCAATTTAACCTTTTTTCAAATCCTCAACAATGATGAAGAATCGCGCACTATAGCGTGCCACTTAATGACCTTGACCAATATCAATGACCTTGAGCAGTATAAATTACCTTCAATAAGACTAGTAAATGACCTTGACCAGTATAAATGACCTTGACAAGTACAAATGACCTTGACCAGTATAAATGACCTTCACCAGTAGAAATGACCGTGACCAGTATATGACTGTGACCAGTATAAATTACCTTCATGAGACTAGTAATTGACCTTGACCAGTATAAATGACCTTTAGAAGACTAGTAAATGATCTTCACCAGTATAAATGACCTTTAGAAGACTAGTAAATGATCTTCACCAGTATAAATGACCTTGACCAGTATGCGGTCCGTGACCATGGACTATAGCCTTTTGCTTTTCCTTGATTTTCACCTTTAAAAAATCCTCAACAATGATGAAGAATCGCACACTATAGCGCGCCGCTCAATGACCTGAGACCATGGACCAATGAATGAAATACAACACATTGAGCAGGGCACTGCAGGGAGTTGAACCCCGTTCCGGTAAACCAGAAGTCCGACACCAGTGCCTTAGTTTTTGTGTTGTTGTTCATTTAAAGGTCCAGGTGTGCATACGCATGTGCCCCTGTGTGTGTAGGTGCATGTGTGCATGTGTGTGCACGATTCAATGACCACTGTTGGACCCAATGGCGATCAAGGACCTCAGGGAGCCACCCATAATTCACAACGGTCACAGCGAACTCTGTTGCATCACAACTGGTGGCCAACAGTCGTAACCAACACCGCCACGACCCACAGGAGAATACCATCGCACAGTGGTATCAGACCAACCACAATCAGCCAGCCCTCAAACCAAACCCTTCGACCTAGAAGAACTTGAAACTGCAATGGGAAAGTTGAAACCCGGAAAAGCAGCAGGGATTGATGACCTACTGGCAGAAATGTTACAGCACCTGGGACCCAACGCAAAGACCTGGCTTGTGGGGATGCTGAACACATGCATAGCACAGAAAACCATCCCTTCTGTCTGGGAAAAGGCCAAAGTGGTTGCAATCCCTAAACCTGGCAAAGACCCATTATCCACAAAGAGCTACCGACCCATTTCCCTCTGCATCACCTACAAGGCTATATGAGAAGCTGCTACTCCAACGCCTTGTTGCCACTCATAGATACCAAGCTGACTAAAGACCAAGCTGGTTTCCGTCCCAGCCGCTCCTGTGCTGGACAGAGCTCAACCTCACCCAACACATTGAGGATGGGTTTGAGGGGAAACAAATAACTGGAGCAGCATTCAGAGATCTCTCTGCTGCCTACGACACTGTCCAACACTGCACAATGGTCAGGAAAAGCCTCCTCAACAACAGGCGCTTCTATGTCCAGTTAAATGACCAGAGGAGTAAATGGAAAGCCCAAAAGAACGGCCTCCAACAAGGTAGCGTGCTCGCCCCCCTCCTTTTCAATATCTACACAAACGACCAGCCACTACCCAATGCCTAATGCCAGCGTTTCATCTACGCCGACAACCTCTGCATTACGACCCAACAAGCAGACTTCCAGAAGATTGAGCCTGTCCTTGAAAGTGCCCTCCAAGAAATGTCAAGCTACTACAATACAACCACCTGAAACCCAACCTATAGAGAACACCTCACACACACATAATTTCCTTTCGTGGCCGTTTACATTCGAGGGTCGCTGGTCCTCTCGAACGGAACAGTTTAACGTCATGCCCAGGACGAAAAGATATAGAGAACACCAACATGTCAAATAACAGCAGGAAGGCATGGGCCACAATCCACCGTCTTGGCAAAAACCACACCACCCATAATTCACAACGGTCACAGCAAACTCTGTTGCATCACAACTGGTGTAGGTATTGGATGGAGCCCGCACACCACAGGTATAAGAAAGACGTTCTTTGTTGAAATACTGACAGCGTTTCGATCCATTTGATCTTCATCAGGTCATGTGTACACAAAACATACACTTTTATACTAAGGGAGTGCCCCCATTAAACAATCAAAATACCACATTTTGGTGCCCCTCCCATCACTGCAGGTGTGACACGTCAACCCTGAGTGAGTAGGTGGGGACCCAGACATATTGATGTAAATATAGTCTGTTCAGAAATTGTAGTGCCTCTCATAGAGCTTGTAGGTGATGCAGAGGAGGGAAATGGGTCGGTAGCTCTTCGGGGATAATGGGTCTTTGCCAGGTTTAGGGATTGCAACTACTCTAGCCTTTTTCCAAACAGAAGGGATGGTTTTCTGTGCTATGCATGTGTTCAGCATCCCCACAAGCCAGGTCCTTGCGATAGGTCCCAGGTGCTGTATCATTTCTGCCAGTATGCCATCAATCCCTGCTGCTTTTCCGGGTTTCAACTTTCCCATTGCAGTTTCACGTTCTTCTAAGTCGAAGGGTTTGGTTTGAGGGCTGGCTGATTGTGGTTGGTCTGATACCACTGTGCGATGGTATTCTATGTGGGTCGGTGGCGGTGTTGGTTACAACTGTTGGCCACCAGTTGTGACCAAGACCGCCACCGACCCACAGGAGAATACCATCGCACAGTGGTATCAGACCAACCACAATCAGCCAGCCCTCAAACCAAACCCTTCGACCTAGAAGAACTTGAAACTGCAATGGGAAAGTTGAAACCCGGAAAAGCAGCAGGGATTGATGACCTACTGGCAGAAATGTTACAGCACCTGGGACCCAACGCAAAGACCTGGCTTGTGGGGATGCTGAACACATGCATAGCACAGAAAACCATCCCTTCTGTCTGGGAAAAGGCCAAAGTGGTTGCAATCCCTAAACCTGGCAAAGACCCATTATCCACAAAGAGCTACCGACCCATTTCCCTCTGCATCACCTACAAGGCTATATGAGAAGCTGCTACTCCAACGCCTTGTTGCCACTCATAGATACCAAGCTGACTAAAGACCAAGCTGGTTTCCGTCCCAGCCGCTCCTGTGCTGGACAGAGCTCAACCTCACCCAACACATTGAGGATGGGTTTGAGGGGAAACAAATAACTGGAGCAGCATTCAGAGATCTCTCTGCTGCCTACGACACTGTCCAACACTGCACAATGGTCAGGAAAAGCCTCCTCAACAACAGGCGCTTCTATGTCCAGTTAAATGACCAGAGGAGTAAATGGAAAGCCCAAAAGAACGGCCTCCAACAAGGTAGCGTGCTCGCCCCCCTCCTTTTCAATATCTACACAAACGACCAGCCACTACCCAATGCCTAATGCCAGCGTTTCATCTACGCCGACAACCTCTGCATTACGACCCAACAAGCAGACTTCCAGAAGATTGAGTCTGTCCTTGAAAGTGCCCTCCAAGAAATGTCAAGCTACTACAATACAACCACCTGAAACCCAACCTATAGAGAACACCTCACACACACATAATTTCCTTTCGTGGCCGTTTACATTCGAGGGTCGCTGGTCCTCTCGAACGGAACAGTTTAACGTCATGCCCAGGACGAAAAGATATAGAGAACACCAACATGTCAAATAACAGCAGGAAGGCATGGGCCACAATCCACCGTCTTGGCAAAAACCACACCACCCATAATTCACAACGGTCACAGCAAACTCTGTTGCATCACAACTGGTGTAGGTATTGGATGGAGCCCGCACACCACAGGTATAAGAAAGACGTTCTTTGTTGAAATACTGACAGCGTTTCGATCCATTTGATCTTCATCAGGTCATGTGTACACAAAACATACACTTTTATACTAAGGGAGTGCCCCCATTAAACAATCAAAATACCACATTTTGGTGCCCCTCCCATCACTGCAGGTGTGACACGTCAACCCTGAGTGAGTAGGTGGGGACCCAGACATATTGATGTAAATATAGTCTGTTCAGAAATTGTAGTGCCTCTCATAGAGCTTGTAGGTGATGCAGAGGAGGGAAATGGGTCGGTAGCTCTTCGGGGATAATGGGTCTTTGCCAGGTTTAGGGATTGCAACTACTCCAGCCTTTTTCTAAACAGAAGGGATGGTTTTCTGTGCTATGCATGTGTTCAGCATCCCCACAAGCCAGGTCCTTGCGATAGGTCCCAGGTGCTGTATCATTTCTGCCAGTATGCCATCAATCCCTGCTGCTTTTCCGGGTTTCAACTTTCCCATTGCAGTTTCACGTTCTTCTAAGTCGAAGGGTTTGGTTTGAGGGCTGGCTGATTGTGGTTGGTCTGATACCACTGTGCGATGGTATTCTATGTGGGTCGGTGGCGGTGTTGGTTACAACTGTTGGCCACCAGTTGTGACCAAGACCGCCACCGACCCACAGGAGAATACCATGGCACAGTGGTATCAGACCAACCACAATCAGCCAGCCCTCAAACCAAACCCTTCGACCTAGAAGAACTTGAAACTGCAATGGGAAAGTTGAAACCCGGAAAAGCAGCAGGGATTGATGACCTACTGGCAGAAATGTTACAGCACCTGGGACCCAACGCAAAGACCTGGCTTGTGGGGATGCTGAACACATGCATAGCACAGAAAACCATCCCTTCTGTCTGGGAAAAGGCCAAAGTGGTTGCAATCCCTAAACCTGGCAAAGACCCATTATCCACAAAGAGCTACCGACCCATTTCCCTCTGCATCACCTACAAGGCTATATGAGAAGCTGCTACTCCAACGCCTTGTTGCCACTCATAGATACCAAGCTGACTAAAGACCAAGCTGGTTTCCGTCCCAGCCGCTCCTGTGCTGGACAGAGCTCAACCTCACCCAACACATTGAGGATGGGTTTGAGGGGAAACAAATAACTGGAGCAGCATTCAGAGATCTCTCTGCTGCCTACGACACTGTCCAACACTGCACAATGGTCAGGAAAAGCCTCCTCAACAACAGGCGCTTCTATGTCCAGTTAAATGACCAGAGGAGTAAATGGAAAGCCCAAAAGAACGGCCTCCAACAAGGTAGCGTGCTCGCCCCCCTCCTTTTCAATATCTACACAAACGACCAGCCACTACCCAATGCCTAATGCCAGCGTTTCATCTACGCCGACAACCTCTGCATTACGACCCAACAAGCAGACTTCCAGAAGATTGAGTCTGTCCTTGAAAGTGCCCTCCAAGAAATGTCAAGCTACTACAATACAACCACCTGAAACCCAACCTATAGAGAACACCTCACACACACATAATTTCCTTTCGTGGCCGTTTACATTCGAGGGTCGCTGGTCCTCTCGAACGGAACAGTTTAACGTCATGCCCAGGACGAAAAGATATAGAGAACACCAACATGTCAAATAACAGCAGGAAGGCATGGGCCACAATCCACCGTCTTGGCAAAAACCACACCACCCATAATTCACAACGGTCACAGCAAACTCTGTTGCATCACAACTGGTGTAGGTATTGGATGGAGCCCGCACACCACAGGTATAAGAAAGACGTTCTTTGTTGAAATACTGACAGCGTTTCGATCCATTTGATCTTCATCAGGTCATGTGTACACAAAACATACACTTTTATACTAAGGGAGTGCCCCCATTAAACAATCAAAATACCACATTTTGGTGCCCCTCCCATCACTGCAGGTGTGACACGTCAACCCTGAGTGAGTAGGTGGGGACCCAGACATATTGATGTAAATATAGTCTGTTCAGAAATTGTAGTGCCTCTCATAGAGCTTGTAGGTGATGCAGAGGAGGGAAATGGGTCGGTAGCTCTTCGGGGATAATGGGTCTTTGCCAGGTTTAGGGATTGCAACTACTCCAGCCTTTTTCTAAACAGAAGGGATGGTTTTCTGTGCTATGCATGTGTTCAGCATCCCCACAAGCCAGGTCCTTGCGATAGGTCCCAGGTGCTGTATCATTTCTGCCAGTATGCCATCAATCCCTGCTGCTTTTCCGGGTTTCAACTTTCCCATTGCAGTTTCACGTTCTTCTAAGTCGAAGGGTTTGGTTTGAGGGCTGGCTGATTGTGGTTGGTCTGATACCACTGTGCGATGGTATTCTATGTGGGTCGGTGGCGGTGTTGGTTACAACTGTTGGCCACCAGTTGTGACCAAGACCGCCACCGACCCACAGGAGAATACCATGGCACAGTGGTATCAGACCAACCACAATCAGCCAGCCCTCAAACCAAACCCTTCGACCTAGAAGAACTTGAAACTGCAATGGGAAAGTTGAAACCCGGAAAAGCAGCAGGGATTGATGACCTACTGGCAGAAATGTTACAGCACCTGGGACCCAACGCAAAGACCTGGCTTGTGGGGATGCTGAACACATGCATAGCACAGAAAACCATCCCTTCTGTCTGGGAAAAGGCCAACGTGGTTGCAATCCCTAAACCTGGCATAGACCCATTATCCACAAAGAGCTACCGACCCATTTCCCTCTGCATCACCTACAAGGCTATATGAGAAGCTGCTACTCCAACGCCTTGTTGCCACTCATAGATACCAAGCTGACTAAAGACCAAGCTGGTTTCCGTCCCAGCCGCTCCTGTGCTGGACAGAGCTCAACCTCACCCAACACATTGAGGATGGGTTTGAGGGGAAACAAATAACTGGAGCAGCATTCAGAGATCTCTCTGCTGCCTACGACACTGTCCAACACCGCACAATGGTCAGGAAAAGCCTCCTCAACAACAGGCGCTTCTATGTTCAGTTAAATGACCAGAGGAGTAAATGGAAAGCCGAAAAGAACGGCCTCCCACAAGGTAGCGCTCGCCCCCCTCCTTTTCAATATCTAAACAAACGACCAGCCACTTGAAACCCAACCCATCAAAAACCCAACTATGCAGCTTCCACCTGAGGAACCGAGACGCAAAAAAAGAACTGAGCATCACAAACTCTCAAACCATACCCACCCCATGTAACTTGGAGTTACACTGGACAGTTTAACGTCATGCCCAGGACGAAAAGTTATAGAGAACACCAACATGACAAACCCTACACTTAAACCCTCTATATTTAATAAAAAACAATTCTGGACAGGAATCCTGTATTGCAGGGGTGCCCAAAAGGTACATCGTGATCTACCAGTAATCACAAAGGCTGTGCAGGTAGACCATATGGCATGCCCCTGTATATAATCTATCACTTGAATTAAGGTGACTTGACACCAGCTCAAATGTTGCACACAAACATCAGTAGCAAAAGTACAAAGTTATTGTGACAGTAATAATTGCTATAGTGTGTGTTCAGTAACAGGAATATTCCTGTCTCTCCAGCTCTTTAATAAATAGAAAAGGGTTTAATCAGGAGTTGTAGTAGCCATGTAGCCAATGTAGTATATAACCTTTTTTAGTATATAACTAGGCTAGCTAGCTTCTAGCCTGTTGTTTGTTGGTGAAAGACTCCAAGTTGGGAAGTGTATTTCAGCGAGTAGCTATACGTGGTTTTGTTTATTTACTCCAAGCAGGGAAGTGTATTTCAGCGAGTAGCAGCGAGGGTAATACTTTACAGAAAATAAACAAAACCACGTATAGCTACTCGCTGAAATACACTTCCCAGCTTGGAGTCTTTCACCAACAAACAACAGGCTAGAAGCTAGCTAGCCGTCTGTGTCGTGTGTTAAAGAGCAAAGAGCCAAGATCATACGTCTTATACGTTCTTTTAATCATAACTAGCTCATTTCTAATGTGAGTCTATAAATGTAACATGGTGGTCCGTGGCTCAAATACTTAATGAATAATGGACCTCGACTAGATGGAAAAACAATTGTGTTTGTTTTGGTAAGAAGGAAAAACACTCGGTCATCGACGGGCCCGTTGTTTATAAACCTTCGACACTAACCATTCGGCTACTGAAACACTGTTTTACGGTTTCGTACAAACATCATATATAAACATCATAACAAGTAACTTCAAGTGATAGACGTTTGAACACAAAAACAACAACAGCGTTAAGTATTAAATAACATTTAATCACTTACTTGCTCCGAAGACGGACCCGGAAGATGGTGACGTGGCACGTTCCAAACAAACACTGACCAAGCCGACCTCCACGCGTCTCTTCCGTATTTGAGGACGGCGGCACTTCCTTCCGGTGTGAGGCCACGCCCGCGAGATGGTGACGTGGCACTTCCAAACAAACACTGACCAAGCCGACCTCCACGCGTCTCTTCCGTATTTGAGGACGGCGGCACTTCCTTCCGGTGTGAGGCCACGCCCGCGAGATTTAACAGCGAATCTATTGTAGTCATAATATGACTACGTAGGAGGACTACAATATTATTGTAGTCATCCTACTTACATCCGGGTCCCTTGGTCCCATCCGCTTCTAATGCAAAATAGCTACATAAAACGCGTGAATCTTTTTTTTTTTTTACAATAACGTTATTTGTCAGAAAGGAAGCCATTGAGGGTTAAAATGGGTCTTAATGCTTCCAACTCATATAACTGTCACCAACAACACTTTTAATGATATTACATGAAGCAGACAGCCCTGTGATGAAACCTTTAGCATTACACTGTGGATAATACGTTTTTATTCACAATGGAATGTTATTGTACTCTTAATATATCATGGTGTAGCACAGCACAGTAGATTCATATTTCAATCGATCTGGGATGTTAAAATTGTGCAAAACTCTGTTCAATGAATGGCCTCTTCTGCTACATTAAACATTACTAAACATTAAACGTTACTTATACCTGTTATTGAGACTCCTATAGAGCATGTTGACATGGATAGCTTGGTTAGTAGTATCTCTGTTAGTTAATGCAGTTTGATTGATTAAATTAATAGCCTATTTTATTAGACAAAAATGTAGAACAGTAGTGTCATAGAGTGGAAAATGCCATTTGGTTTAATGTCACAGAATGCAGTGCCACGTAGAGCAGCATGATAAATGGTTAACTTTATAGTGTGTTCAAAAATGGCAGATCTGCAAGTTCAGTGTCTTGAATGAGATGTGCTGTGAGTTTGCATATCTGCTATTTTCCAGCATAGGACCGTTGCACAGTGAAGTATAAACAAGGCTTTAGGATTTATAAGTCGTTTTTAGAATGCTCCTCCTCAGGAGCATATCCACGGATATCCATCCCACTAGTTTTGTCACAAACTGATGTCATTTTGAATTCTGCAATTGACCGTTATTACCACAACGTGGCAGCAAAGCCTACTTTTTGATTCAATATTGCAAATGGGGCTTTAAAATGTCTGTGGCAATGTCAGTTTTAATTGGTTGGTTAATTGGTCAGTTATTTATTATAAATAAGTGCATTTTATTGTTGGTGATAATAAAATAAACTACACTGGATCATGCGCGCACGCACGCACGCACGCACACACGACATACACACACTTTCTTTCTGACAGAAAACATTACACCGCATTATACCACTTTAAGAATGTTTAACATGTTTTATCATCTGTGATTCTGTGCGAATAATGACATTAATAGCGAGCATTATAACTGATATTTTTCCTTTTATCATTCAACAGCTTTATTGAACGTAGATTCAATTACATTTGTCTTGCTGTGTTTGTTTCTGCTCAGCAGATACAATTTAAGTCATATCAGATCATCGGCATTAGAAAAATATTTAAAAAATAAAACGTTCCACACAGAGAACAAAAAGCCCTTTAAATACAAATATAAAAAAAAGAGTACCGGTATATAAACAGACCCACCTTTTCAAAATAAAATAAAGCACATATGACACTAATGACCTAAGCATGTGTGACGATCGTTGTATGATTGATTGCAGCTGTTATGCGGCACAGTGGCAGATTTATCCTGACTGGCTAGGAAGCTTCTATCATTTTCACAACACAGATGTGGAGTAATGCTTCAATTATGCTCCGCCGCTAGCTCTGGTCCATAGCCCTAATGCCCTTTGCTGCCGTTGCATTAACTAAGGCAATGTGACTCTTGTCTTCCTGCCCTCGTATGAAATGCAGACCAGCCTCTCCTCCTCTGCTTGCGAAAATAAAAAGAACGTTTTACCTATACTCACCAATACAAAGGCGGCTTGTGTTATTAGAAAGCTTACTTCCCTTAGTGGACGCACTCGGAGCCCCCCACCACACGTACACAATGCACAAGAAAAATAATTTGAGTTACTCTAGCGAGTTTCCTGCGAGGGCAAGTCACATAGCCGTAATGCAACGCAGCAAAGGGCATTAGGGCTATGGACCAGAGCTACTCCAACGCATGCCCATATCGTGCGCTAAAGATTGCCGCTCCACAAGCACCTTATAGATCGGCTATTTTTGGCCGATCTATAAGGTGAGTCGGAGCATAATAAGCATTACTCTACAGCTGCTGGCGTTGGACGTACAGTATGTATGTAGATCGGCTATTTTCAGCTCACGGCACCGCCAATACGACCCGAGTATACGTGTAGATTTATTTTAGCTTTAGTAATCAATCATGTCATCATCCATGCCGATCTCCAGGTACTGCTGCGTGGGCTCCGACTCGTAGCTATCCACAGGAAACCACGAGTCGTACCAGGAAGTTGTACTCTCGGGCGCAGGTGCTGTCGTCGTGGGCGCCGCCGTCGTCGTCGTGGCTTCCGTCGTCGTCGTCGTGGAGGACTGTCGTGCTTTCTGAAGGCGGAGCCGGCGCAGGCGCATCTGCCGGAGCCTCCGGAGGCGCTCTGCGTTGTGCGACTGCGAGTCAACCGCCGTCCCGTCTTCCTCGCCTCCTTCGGTCCGTCTCGCCGCGCCACCGCCACCACCGGCGCCTCGTGCGCTCGTTGTCGTCGTCGTCGTCGTCGTTGTTGTTGTCGTTGTAGTGGCGGTCGCTTTGGGCACGAGTCGGATGGGTCTCTTTCCGTGGAGCGCCATGATCTGCTTGATGCGGTCCCAGTTGGACTTGGCCAGGTGGAAGCCGCACTTGGTGGCTCCGCTGTCGTAGCCCACCATGCACAGCCGGGTCTGAGGGGTGTGGCCGTCAGCCTTGGCCGTCACCCGGTACTCCCCGGGGTTCAGCAGGCGCCAGTAATCACCGCCGGCAGCTGGATGAACACACAGAGAAGAAGGGCACAGACGCAGAAATGTATAGGGTGTGTTCCAGTGTTCCAGTACGTTTCGTCGACTAATACTATGACGTAAAAATGTTCGTCAACTACCTTATTTCACTGGCGAAAACTGAATAAAAAACTAAATGAAAATGAAGCTATAATGACTGAGTAAAATGTTAGGGAGGGACTAGTGGACAAGAGATCCAGTTTAAGTTATTTTATACTTGGTTGCATGCTGAATTTTGGACCCAAACTAATATTGCCTACATGATTGTTTATTCCAATTCAGTCTGATCGTTTTGATGTTTAGATAAAGAGGAAATTATCAACAAGTAAACAGTTAGTCCCATTGTTTCCATCTGGTTGGAAAATGTACCAAAAATAAACCAGGCAGAAGCACTTTGTGCCAAATGTCAAAAGTAATATTCAGATTAAATGTTTTGAGGCACGTGTAAAACTAAAGGAGGATTACATGTATTTAGTTAAGAATATGAATCTCTGATCGAAATGATTTCATTCTGTATGAAGCAATATTGTCCATGATGCCAACACACTCTGTGTCGGATGAAAAGGAAGGTCCAACTTATTGTGTTATGGTTATGGAGCACATACCAGTTTTGACATCATGTTTGATCCCCTCCACTGACACGGTGGCGTTTGCTATTGGATTCCCCTCCATGTCTTTCACTGTACCCTTTATCCCACGATGCACCTGGGCAAAGGACACAACACTTTAGAGATCACACAGCGAGCCGAATAAAGCCTATATTACACAGTATATGGTTGTATTTTCTGTTTTCGCTATACATTAAATATCTTCGCTGAAAATAGTCGATCGACAAGCTTGTCGATCGGCTATTTAATGGTTAAGACAAAATACATTTATTGTCATGTCAAGGACCCCAAAATTAATTAATGTGTATTTGGCAGCGGACTCCTAAATATGTTGTTGTGCCAGGGAGGCACCCCAACATACAAGATTTGTGTTTTTAAAATATAATCCAATGTTCTTGTAATTATCTTTCCAGATTATTTTAAAAATTACCTCTTACCTGGTTCTAATGGTAACAGTGGTAGTCTCTTACCTGGTTCTAATGGTAACAGTGGTAGTCTCTTACCTGGTTCTAATGGTAACAGTGGTAGTCTCTTACCTGGTTCTAATGGTAACAGTGGTAGTCTCTTACCTGGTTCTAATGGTAACAGCGGTAGTCTCTTACCTGGTTCTAATGGTAACAGTGGTAGTCTCTTACCTGGTTCTAATGGTAACAGTGGTAGTCTCTTACCTGGTTCTAATGGTAACAGTGGTAGTCTCTTACCTGGTTCTAATGGTAACAGTGGTAGTCTCTTACCTGGTTCTAATGGTAACAGTGGTAGTCTCTTACCTGGTTCTAATGGTAACAGTGGTAGTCTCTTACCTGGTTCTAATGGTAACAGTGGTAGTCTCTTACCTGGTTCTAATGGTAACAGTGGTAGTCTCTTACCTGGTTCTAATGGTAACAGTGGTAGTCTCTTACCTGGTTCTAATGGTAACAGTGGTAGTCTCTTACCTGGTTCTAATGGTAACAGTGGTAGTCTCTTACCTGGTTCTAATGGCAACAGTGGTAGTCTCTTACCTGGTTCTAATGGTAACAGTGGTAGTCTCTTACCTGGTTCTAATGGTAACAGTGGTAGTCTCTTACCTGGTTCTAATGGTAACAGTGGTAGTCTCTTACCTGGTTCTAATGGTAACAGTGGTAGTCTCTTACCTGGTTCTAATGGTAACAGTGGTAGTCTCTTACCTGGTTCTAATGGTAACAGCGGTAGTCTCTTACCTGGTTCTAATGGTAACAGTGGTAGTCTCTTACCTGGTTCTAATGGTAACAGTGGTAGTCTCTTACCTGGTTCTAATGGTAACAGTGGTAGTCTCTTACCTGGTTCTAATGGTAACAGTGGTAGTCTCTTACCTGGTTCTAATGGTAACAGTGGTAGTCTCTTACCTGGTTCTAATGGTAACAGCGGTAGTCTCTTACCTGCTCTATGAAGGCTAGCAGGGACTCCCGGTTGTTTTCCCACTCCAGAGGCAGCTCACTCTCATGAGGGAACTTGTCACAACCCACGAAGATGGACAGCTCGAAGCAGTTGGTGTGCAGGTAGCTGAAGTCATTCATACCTGGAGTGGATCATGACCGTTTATAGACAAGCACAGAGGAGGGTTTTGGTTTAGGAATGCACTAATCGGTTCATCCTATCTGAGCAATATTATCAGTCATGTTTGTGTTTGCACAAACACTCAAAGCTAGCGCCCCTCAAATATTTTGTTGAGGTGGCCTGGGCTGGCTTAGCGGTCCAGGCACCTTGGCTGGTAATTCAGTGTGACAGTGTGTCGTGGGTTCGAGTCCCGACCCCGACAAACTTTGTTGTGTGTCTACTGTCTACCCCCCCCCCCCCCCCATCTCCCTCCCCGTTTCTGTGATTATCAATAAAGGAAAAAAAGCACCAAATATATTTAAAAAAAAATTGTTGAGGGAACCAACGAGGGCATAACGAGGAGGGAGGGAGGAAAAAGGTGTAAAAAAAGCCAAAAACAAACAAACTCACTTCCCACCACAGGTTTCCATCCGGCTCTGTTGATGATGCCCTGCCCCCCGGTGAGGTCGTCGGTCTGGCAGGAGGTGCGGTAGGTCTCGGTCATGGTCAGGTGGCTGTGGGCGTAGGACATGGCCAGCCAGCGGAACATGGTGTCGTCGGCCGTCTCCCTCAGCGCCCCCTCGCTCTGGCGCTGGAGCCTCGCCCACGTCTCCTCGTTCAGGTGCTCCACGCCGTGGCGACCGCCGTGGCGCATGTCCGGCACCTTGGGGCCAGAGTAATGTAGTGAGAGACTGGAGACACTAGCGTTGACTCCCATTGTAACAATGGAATGCCGAATTATATCTCAATGGGATAGTTCCAGCCTTAGGAGCAATGTTTGGAACTATAGCCCATAGGCACCAGCTTTGTCTCAATGGGATAGTTCCAGCCATAGGAGCAATGTTTGGAACTATAGCCCATAGGCGCCAGCTTTGTCTCAATGGGATAGTTCCAGCCATAGGAGCAATGTTTGGAACTATAGCCCATAGGCGCCAGCTTTGTCTCAATGGGATAGTTCCAGCCATAGGAGCAATGTTTGGAACTATAGCCCATAGGCACCCGCTTTGCGGTGAGATCAAAGCGTGTCGCTACTCTCCTACTCTACACTCTGGTTGGGACAACGTCACGGGATGATGTTGTGAGGCAGTGGGTTTTCAACGCTTTTTCATGTCAAGGACCCCCAAATTGACACTAATTAGCCCCACGGACCCCCATTTGAAAAGATATGCCAGGGACCCCCATAAGAGAAGATTTTTACGGCTCTCAACCCATTTAATTTCAAGGACCCCCAGTTTGAAATGCATTATTAGTCTAGGGACCCCCATTCAATGGCATTTCTATCTCTAGGACCCCCAATTTACATTGTAAAATCAATGTTAATTTAACATTTAGAGTGTACAAATGGAACGAAATGGTTCAATTTGGTTCCATTTGTACACAACAAAATGGACCCTTATGGGTCTGTAAGTATAACTATCATTTAGCTAGGGACCCCCTGGAACCACTGATGTAAGGCAGTAGTTTTCAACGCTTTTTCATGTCAAGGTCCATTATTTATTCTGCATTTGAGCCACGTAACCACCATTTGATGGCATTTCGCCACCTCTCAGACCCAAAACTGTGGGGGAATCACGCTCATGTGAAGCCTCACTCCTATAATAACCAAACATTGTCCTCTAAATAGACATTAAAAGTCCATAGACTTGGCTGCCATATGACGCAATTTCCGAGCCAGACGTTGGGAGGAGCTAGCACTAGTCAAAAAGGAGAGACCGCCGGGGGATCTCGGTCAATGAAGTGTACTGTATGTACTGTATATACAGGAGTATAAGTGGTCCAGTTGAAAACCCATCTCTTCAATTTACTTTTAATTTGTATATTATGAGGGGATTTTATTGTATTTGAAATGTGTTTATGTGTTTATTGTTCTTTTTTTACAATGTATTGTCTTCATTGTAGTGTACAGCAGTGGTTCCCAAAGTGGGGTCCCCGGACCGGCGGACCCCTAGCGGTACTTGAGGGAGTTCCAGGGGGTCCCCAGCGAAATGATAGTTAGGAACCAAATGGACCCTTATGGGTCTGTAATTCTGAGAGTGTACAAATGGAACCTAACGGGTCTGTTTGGTTCCATTTGTACACTCTGAGTTAACTAACAGTGATTTTACAATATAAATTGGGGGTCCCAGAGATAGAAATGCCATTAAATGGGCGTCCATGTAGACTAATGCATGTCAAACTGGGGGTCCTTGAAGTTAAACGGGTTTGAGAATCACTGCTAGAGCCGTAAAAATATTCTCTTATGAGGGGGTCCCTGGCATGGCTAATGAGTGTCATGTTGGGGGTCCTTGATGTGAAAAAGTTTGGGAACCACTCATGTACAACAGCACTGTGGAACAGACTTACGGACTTGGGTGGTCTCAGCATATCAAAGGGGTACGCCACCAGCTTCTCTCCTCCCTGAAACAGACTTACGGACTTGGGTGGTCTCAGCATATCAAAGGGGTACGCCACTGTACAGCACTGTGGAACAGACTTACGGACTTGGGTGGTCTCAGCATATCAAAGGGGTACGCCACCAGCTTCTCTCCTCCCTGCAGATTAGCCCCCAGAACAAACGGCGTGCGCTCCATCCAGGAGATGATGGCTTTGGTCTCAGTGGCCACCTGGTAGAACAGACAGTAAGAGAAACCTATGAAAACCACCTGGTATAACAGCAGGAAGAGAAACCTATGAAAATGACATGTCTTCACCAATGTTTCTAAAGGTGTCTAATAGCGTCGGGGCCGCTTCTTGGGGCGGTGGCCCTCCCTGCCGCCTGGAGGGGTGGCGGTTGCCGCCTTTGAGTGGAGCATGCATGGGTCTGCTCTTGTTGTAATGATTTGGTGCCTATGATAACTGTTGTCTGCCTTTTTAATATATGTATTAATGTACTGTATGGATGTATTCCCTGATTGGGAGTCTATGAAAATTCGAAAGTCACTTGTCATTATGGTTCAGTGTCCTTGTTGTCATGTCTTTGTAGTTTGTATATTCAATATTTTTATTTATAATAGTGTTGTGCCTGAGCTGTTTTTCTTTTCTTTGTTATTATGTTCTTGTTGTGTAATGTCTGTTTGTCTTTAAAAAAAACCAATAAATATACTTTATAAATAAAGGTGTCTAATAACATGTACTAGAAGTTTGAAATTCAACTCCCGTGGGAAATTTGAGTTATTAGCATAATATGTGACCATACCATTAACATCCTATATAAGGCAAAAAAGTCCAAATTTCATCATTCTTTAACTCCATCGGACCCTCAAACTGTCTGCTAAAGCAGCTAACTCCACCACATCTCTCCTTCTCATGCAAGTAATTGACAATATCTAAAGTCACAACACCAACTTTGATGAGGCAGTATTGCATCGTTTAAAAAAAAAGTGTTTCATTCATTTACTTAAAAAAATATATTTTTCATTTCCTTAATTAAAAATGAACATTTTGGAGTTATGAGGTTTCCTCCCTCCCGACAGCAGAGGTATACATATATATTTAATATATATTTATTTATTTTACCCTATAAAAAGTACGTTTCGGCCAATAGAAGGACATGGTTTCCAGCCGACAGCAAACATAGAAGAACATAAACTCACGGAGCCGTTGAGGAAGTTTTCCGGCAGGGGGATGTGGTGGTTGGGCACGACGCGAGGCACCCAGCCTCGGTCCTCGGCCCCCCACAGGACGCTGTTGAGGTCAGGGAAGTTCTCGAAGATGTCGTACCCTTCCTCCGTCCAGTGGCCGAGGGCCCAGTTGCCCATCTCCGAGCCCTGGGGGCCACAGTAAGCACAATGTTATAGGGCTCACACCTCAGGGCCCTGGGGGCCACAGTAAGCACATGTTATAGGGCTCACACCTCAGGGCCCTGGGGGCCACAGTAAGCACATGTTATAGGGCTCACACCTCAGGGCCCTGGGGGCCACAGTAAGCACATGTTATAGGGCTCACACCTCAGGGCCCTGGGGGCCACAGTAAGCACATGTTATAGGGCTCACACCTCAGGGCCCTGGGGGCCACAGTAAGCACATGTTATAGGGCTCACACCTCAGGGCCCTGGGGGCCACAGTAAGCACATGTTATAGGGCTCACACCTCAGGACCCTGGGGGGCCACAGTAAGCACATGTTATAGGGCTCACACCTCAGGGCCCTGGGGGCCACAGTAAGCACATGTTATAGGGCTCACACCTCAGAGCCCTGGGGGGCCACAGTAAGCACATGTTATAGGGCTCACACCTCAGGGCCCTGGGGGGCCACAGTAAGCACATGTTATAGGGCTCACACCTCAGAGCCCTGGGGGGCCACAGTAAGCACATGTTATAGGGCTCACACCTCAGGACCCTGGGGGGCCACAGTAAGCACATGTTATAGGGCTCACACCTCAGAGCCCTGGGGGGCCACAGTAAGCACATGTTATAGGGCTCACACCTCAGAGCCCTGGGGGGCCACAGTAAGCACATGTTATAGGGCTCACACCTCAGGGCCCTGGGGGCCACAGTAAGCACATGTTATAGGGCTCACACCTCAGGGCCCTGGGGGGCCACAGTAAGCACATGTTATAGGGCTCACACCTCAGAGCCCTCAGAGCTCATAAGAGAAGATTTTGACGGCTCCAGCAGTGATTCTCAACCAGTTTAATTTCAAGGACCCCCCAGTTTGACATGCATTAGGTTATGGACCCCCATTTAATAGCATTTCTATCTCTGGGACCCCCAATTTATACTGTAAAGTCAATGCTAATTTAACTCTGAGAGTGTACAAATGGAACCAACTGGACTACACTCTCAGAGTTACAGACCCGTAAGGGACCCCTCGAGAAACCTACTTTGAGAACAGTCTATAATAGTCAGAAGGTCTATATAATAGTGACTCGTCATCTTACCATCTCATAGGCCAGTTCATATGCGTCGGGGTTGAGCGAGGGCACCAGGTGTATTCTCACTCCCTCCACCAGGCGGCGCACCCTGGGGTTGTCGTCGTTGTACTCTTTACACAGGAACTGCATCAGCAGCAGAAGCAGCTCTCTGCCCAGCGCCTCGTTGCCATGGACACCCGCCGTGTAGCGAAACTCCGGCTCGCCTATAGCAACACCACATGAACATGTGACAGCGGTCAATTAGAAACTCCGGCTCGCCTATAGCAACACGACATGAACATGTGACAGCGGTCAATTAGAAACTCCGGCTCGCCTATAGCAACACCACATGAACATGTGACAGCGGTCAATTAGAAACTCTGGCTCGCCTATAGCAACACGACATGAACATGTGACAGCGGTCAATTAGAAACTCTGGCTCGCCTATAGCAACACGACATGAACATGTGACAGCGGTCAATTAGAAACTCTGGCTCGCCTATAGCAACACGACATGAACATGTGACAGCGGTCAATTAGAAACTCCGGCTCGCCTATAGCAACACGACATGAACATGTGACAGCAGTCAATTAGAAACTCCGGCTCGCCTATAGCAACACGACATGAACATGTGACAGCAGTCAATTAGAAACTCCGGCTCGCCTATAGCAACACGACATGAACATGTGACAGCGGTCAATTAGAAACTCCGGCTCGCCTATAGCAACACGACATGAACATGTGACAGCGGTCAATTAGAAACTCCGGCTCGCCTATAGCAACACGACATGAACATGTGACAGCGGTCAATTAGAAACTCTGGCTCGCCTATAGCAACACGACATGAACATGTGACAGCGGTCAATTAGAAACTCTGGCTTAGCCCTTCACTAAATCCCACCCCAAAAAGCGATTGTCCAATGCCAATCCAAATAGAGTAGCAACGGTTGCTATGCAGGTCAAACTTTCTTCACTGCTAACGTGCCTATTGGACAAGGATGGGTTGGGGAGGGACTTAGTGAAGAGCTAATTAGGGAGGGCAGCATCCATCCATCTTCAACCGCTTATCCTTAGTCGGGTCGCGGTGGACAAGACTTCCCTCTCCAGAGCAGCATTAGTAATTTCCTCCTGGGGGATCCCGAGACGTTCCAAGGCCAGTGAGTCGTTTCCAACTGTGCCTTGGTCCTCCCAGTGGGACAAGCCTCAAGGACCTCCCTAGGGAGATGCCCGAGAGGCATCCTAACCAGATGCCCGAACCACCTAAGCTGGCTCCTTTCCATGCGAAGTGGCTCTACTCCGATGGCAGCAACTATTGGTTATTTACTGATCCATTAAGTCTTTGATTAATAAAAATAATCGATGAATCACGTCGTAAAGGGCAAGGAGAGGTTTGGTTTGTGTAATTAGTTTACCATGATGTAACTCCAAAAGGTGGACAAGAAATCTAAAATAATTGCTCCGTTGATTAGAAATTGATAATTCAAAATGTATGCTCCTCAGTCCTCATTGACATACATTGTAAGCTGCTAAGCTCTAAAAGTCACTCTTTTAGCACGTAAATATAGAACATCACACAAGACACAACCCAGTTGTTTGTTTTTTGTGGAAGATGTAAATGTTCTGTCGCACCCTGGACAATGTTCCACACATCCTACTAGATTATTCTCCCTTCCCTAAGACACCCTGGACAACGCTCCACACGTCCTAGACTCTTCTCCTGTCCCTAAAACACCCTGGACAACGCTACACACGTCCTAGACTCTTCTCCTGTCCCTAAAACACCCTGGACAACGCTCCACACGTCCTAGACTCTTCTCCTGTCCCTAAAACACCCTGGACAACGCTCCACACGTCCTAGACTCTTCTCCTGTCCCTAAAACACCCTGGACAACGCTACACACGTCCTAGACTCTTAATAATGAATTGCATTTTTATGCAGTTGTTTGTTTTTTGTGGAAGATGTAAATTTTCTGTCGCACCCTGGACAATGCTCCACACATCCTACTAGATTATTCTCCCTTCCCTAAGACACCCTGGACAACGCTACACACGTCCTAGACTCTTCTCCCTTCTCTAAAACACCCTGGACAACATGCTCCACACACTCTTCTCCGTCCCCTAAACATCTTGAATAATGCTCTGCGCGTCCTACGGTTCCCAAACCTCTCAGGTCGAGACCCAAAAGAACGATTAGACGTTTTCCCGGTCGGGACCCAGCTGACTACAGCGGGTCCGTCTGTGCCTCCTCGTACCTATCTCGTGCTCTCCAGGGTTATCCGTGATCTCCATGGCGTACATCTTCAGGCCCTGGGAGCTTTTGCCCACGTTGTAGATTCTGGTGATGTTGGGACACTCCTCGTTGATCAGTTTCATCATCTGGATGCAGACAGACAGATTTCTTTTTTATTTAACCTTTATTTAACCAGTAAAAAACACATTGAGACTGAAGTCTCTTTTACAAGTGTGAACTGGCCAAGACAAGAGGCAAAATAAGTAACACAGCTCTGCCAGTAACAAAGAAATACACAACAAAAAACAGGACAGACATACAATGCTCATAAATACAGTACCCACTACCGAAGAAGCTCAAAGGGAGAACAGGAACGTTTAGTAACGCGACCAATAAGGACTAATAAATAAATAAAAACTAAGCAACGGAAATTGCTAGTAGACTAAAAAGCTATAACTATATGACTGAATGACAAAACGAATGGATGCAGACAGACACGCACGCACGCACGCACGCACGCACGCACGCACACACGCACGCACGCACGCACGCATGCACAGAGAAGTACTGTAATCGTCATTCATGTCATCATATCATGGCATGAGCTGTGTGCTTATACTGCACACATACACGCTCGCGCACGCACACACGCGCACACACACACACACACACACACACACACACACACACACACACACTCGCACACACACACACACACACACACACACACACACACACACACACACACCTGTCTCATGTCCTTGTAGTTGTGATGCTTGAAGTCCAGGTCATCTGAAGGGTTAATCTCGTTCTCACTGCGGTAGCTGTCTACATGGGCAGAAGGTATTACGGTGATCATTAACAGTGATCATGTCATCAAGATGTGATTCATAGTAAAAACATAGTAAAATGTTGAAAATCTGTGGTATGCCCCTTTTAACCTGCTTAACCTTGAATTTTCATTTTCTTTAAAAGTTCAAAACAAGAAAGGCGATTTCAAAACAAGCCTTTCTTGTTTAAAACAAGAACTGTCTCCTCCAGTCTTCATGACAAAGACTGGAGACAAATTAGACAATTTAAACAATGCCGTCATAGGTGGACGGTGAGATAATGGGCAGCTGACAGGCCAGGACCTCGGCCCTGAGGCACAGACTGGTTCTACTCACTGGGCAGCTGACAGGCCAGGACCTCGGCCCTGAGGCACAGACTGGTTCTACTCACTGGGCAGCTGACAGGCCAGGACCTCGGCCCTGAGGCACAGACTGGTCCTACTCACTGGGCAGCTGACAGGCCAGGACCTCGGCCCTGAGGCACAGACTGGTCCTACTCACTGGGCAGCTGACAGGCCAGGACCTCGGCCCTGAGGCACAGACTGGTCCTACTCACTGGGCAGCTGACAGGCCAGGACCTTGGCCCTGAGGCACAGACTGGTTCTATACTCACTGGGCAGCTGACAGGCCAGGACCTCGGCCCTGAGGCACAGACTGGTTCTACTCACTGGGCAGCTGACAGGCCAGGACCTCGGCCCTGAGGCACAGACTGGTTCTACTCACTGGGCAGCTGACAGGCCAGGACCTCGGCCCTGAGGCACAGACTGGTTCTACTCACTGGGCAGCTGACAGGCCAGGACCTCGGCCCTGAGGCACAGACTGGTTCTACTCACTGGGCAGCTGACAGGCCAGGACCTCGGCCCTGAGGCACAGACTGGTTATATACTCACTGGGCAGCTGACAGGCCAGGACCTCGGCCCTGAGGCACAGACTGGTTATATACTCACTGGGCAGCTGAAAGGCCAGGACCTCGGCCCTGAGGCGCAGACTGGTTATATACTCACTGGGAAGCTGACAGGCCAGGACCTCGGCCCTGAGGCGCAGACTGGTTCTACTCACTGGGCAGCTGACAGGCCAGGACCTCGGCCCTGAGGCACAGACTGGTTCTACTCACTGGGCAGCTGACAGGCCAGGACCTCGGCCCTGAGCCACAGACTGGTTCTACTCACTGGGCAGCTGACAGGCCAGGACCTCGGCCCTGAGGCACAGACTGGTTCTACTCACTGGGCAGCTGACAGGCCAGGACCTCGGCCCTGAGGCACAGACTGGTTCTATACTCACTGGGCAGCTGACAGGCCAGGACCTCGGCCCTGAGGCACAGACTGGTTCTACTCACTGGGCAGCTGACAGGCCAGGACCTCGGCCCTGAGGCACAGACTGGTTCTACTCACTGGGCAGCTGACAGGCCAGGACCTCGGCCCTGAGGCACAGACTGGTTCTACTCACTGGGCAGCTGACAGGCCAGGACCTCGGCCCTGAGGCACAGACTGGTTCTACTCACTGGGCAGCTGACAGGCCAGGACCTCGGCCCTGAGGCACAGACTGGTTCTATACTCACTGGGCAGCTGACAGGCCAGGACCTCGGCCCTGAGGCACAGACTGGTTCTACTCACTGGGCAGCTGACAGGCCAGGACCTCGGCCCTGAGGCACAGACTGGTTCTACTCACTGGGCAGCTGACAGGCCAGGACCTCGGCCCTGAGGAACAGACTGGTTCTACTCACTGGGCAGCTGACAGGCCAGGACCTCGGCCCTGAGGCACAGACTGGTTCTACTCACTGGGCAGCTGACAGGCCAGGACCTCGGCCCTGAGGCACAGACTGGTTCTACTCACTGGGCAGCTGACAGGCCAGGACCTCGGCCCTGAGGCACAGACTGGTTCTATACTCACTGGGCAGCTGACAGGCCAGGACCTCGGCCCTGAGGAACAGACTGGTTCTACTCACTGGGCAGCTGACAGGCCAGGACCTCGGCCCTGAGGCACAGACTGGTTCTACTCACTGGGCAGCTGACAGGCCAGGACCTCGGCCCTGAGGCACAGACTGGTTCTACTCACTGGGCAGCTGACAGGCCAGGACCTCGGCCCTGAGGCACAGACTGGTTATATACTCACTGGGCAGCTGACAGGCCAGGACCTCGGCCCTGAGGCACAGACTGGTTATATACTCACTGGGCAGCTGACAGGCCAGGACCTCGGCCCTGAGGCAGAGACTGGTTATATACTCACTGGGCAGCTGACAGGCCAGGACCTCGGCCCTGAGGCACAGACTGCCGTTCCAGCTCTGAGGCAGGATGCGGAGGTAGCGCGCCACCACGGGCCTGTCGAACTCCACCATGACCGGAGTGTCGCGGTCCACGTTCCCGTAGAACATCTGCACGGCAGAGACCGTTAGAAGCAGTGGTTCTCAAACCTTTTCATGTCAGGGACTATATATAGCCCTGTCGTTAGCTCTGAGAAGAGAGCTGGTTCCGTGTCAGGATATCCCTGCATAAGTCGAAATGGGTGGAGCCCTCCAAAAGCAGCGGCGAAAGCAGTATGGTATCCAAAAAGTGATGGTATTTCTACAGCGCTACAACCGCTTACAAAGCTTATGAAGTCAGCCAGTACCATGTTTTCACAATGCAATCTTATCGCCTGATCACCTTATTAAGCCTGATTTAAGCAGTTGTTTCACCACACTTTTACTTTTCCAAATGTATTATCTGTAACTCTGTAGAAATACCTTTGCTTTTTGGATACGATACTGCGAAAAGGGTTTTCGCCACTGCTTTTGGAGGGCTCAACCGATTTGGACTTATGCAGGGATATCCTAACACGGAACCTCTTCTCTGAGATAACAGCGGGGGGTGAGGTTCCAAACGGGGCTAGTCAGGGACCCCCAAATGAATACGTATTTGGCCGTGGATTGGGGGTCAGGGGCCAATTACATTACATATCATTCTGGGGGTCCTTGACATGAAATAGTTCGAGAACCACTAACATAGAAACATAGGTTTTTCATAAAACTGTTCAGGATTTAGAAGACATTTGTAGAATCAGTTCTCAGGTCTAAATGGGTTAATGTGGAATGAATGGCACTTGTTTATAATAAATATCAATGTTCTTGTTTTGCACTCACCCATTCAGCATAGCCATCATGAAGTGTGGTCCAATCATGGCTGCCGTTACTGAAGGCCACATAGTAGGACGACACGAAATCCTCGCTGGCAATTAAATTAGATCAGTTAGTCCAATTAGTTTTTGAATATCGTTTTTGTGACCACATTTTTGTTGGTAATTTATTTTTAATTTTTACATCAAGAGCAACTCAAATCCATTTTGCTCAGCATTTTTGATTTACAGTGCAATAGCGTGGCCAGACTGTTGCCTTCCGTCATACAGTCTGGAGAACAGAGTAAGTGATAATGTGGATGTGACGCATCCCCTCGAATATCTTCCCGGTCTGAGCAGCAGAGGCGGCTTCCGTTACTCGGCTCTTGGGAGCTGTAGTTTCGGACTCTATGTAGCATTCGGAGATTGTGGAATAGTTGTCTAGCTACGCGAGACTAACAGTGCAAGGACAATAGCAGTCGGACATACATATTTATTGCCTGCATGTGTGCAGAACACATGCACGTCTACATCTACAATCACCCACCTACACGTCCTGTCACTTATTTCCCGTTCTCTTTGGTACACAGCAGCGCTACCCCTCCGTCCCTTCAACTTTGAAAAGGTGGAACTCACTGTGTCTCTGACATCCTTCCCTGGGTCACCACTCCAGTGAACTCCACCTCTCTGCGGGCGTCAACCTCGAACCAGTGGGTCTTCTCGTCTGGGTCAGAGCACCATGCTCCACCATACACGTCATCTTCATCACTGGAGCTCTGCATGGGACAACACACACACACACACACACACCCTCACACACACACACACACACACACACACCCTCACACACACACACACACACACACACACACACACACACACACACACACACACACACACACACACACACACACACACACACACACACACACACACACACACACACACACACACACACACACACACACACACACACACGTTGTTTCCTAAACAACCAGTAAGACGCCCTGAGGGCGAGAAGCGACCTTGCCCTTATGTGCACGCATCCATCCGCCTGGGTGACGGCAGACGGCAGACTGCTGGGCGAGCGATGGTGCTTTGGCATTCAGATCAACATATGGAATGAATTCTGTACTGGTCATATATGGAGTGTGTCTTGAGTGTACAGGGTTTGATGACGTCAGATCAACATATGGAATGAATTCTGTACTGGCCATATATGGAGCATGATTGTCTTGAGTGTACATTTTTATGAGGTCAGATCAACATGTGGAATGTCACATGTGGGCAGTGATACAACAAAATAAGAGCGTACTCGTACTGTACCTGCATGTTGAGGCGTCCCCTCTGAGCAGAGAAGCCATGGTGTGACTGGGAGGAGGCCATTAGCTGGTCATCTTCCACCCGATGGGACTCTAACCCCAGAGGAGGACACTCTGACAGGGAGACAAGAGACATGGTTAGATCCACCCGATGGGACTCTAACCCCAGAGGAGGACACTCTGACAGGGAGACAAGAGACATGGTTAGATCCACCCTATGGGACTCTAACCCCAGAGGAGGACACTCTGACAGGGAGACAAGAGACATGGTTAGATCCACCCTATGGGACTCTAACCCCAGAGGAGGACACTGACAGGGAGACAAGAGACATAGTTAGATCCACCCCATGGGACTCTAACCCCAGAGGAGGACACTCTGACAGGGAGACAAGAGACATAGTTAGATCCACCCCATGGGACTCTAACCCCAGAGGAGGACACTCTGACAGGGAGACAAGAGACATAGTTAGATCCACCCGATGGGACTCTAACCCCAGAGGAGGACACTCTGACAGGGAGACAAGAGACATGGTTAGATGCACCCGATGGGACTCTAACCCCAGAGGAGGACACTCTGACAGGGAGACAAGAGACAGAGTTAGATCCACCCTATGGGACTCTAACCCCAGAGGAGGACACTCTGACAGGGAGACAAGAGACATGGTTAGATCCACCCTATGGGACTCTAACCCCAGAGGAGGACACTCTGACAGGGAGACAAGAGACATGGTTAGATCCACCCTATGGGACTCTAACCCCAGAGGAGGACACTGACAGGGAGACAAGAGACATAGTTAGATCCACCCCATGGGACTCTAACCCCAGAGGAGGACACTCTGACAGGGAGACAAGAGACATAGTTAGATCCACCCCATGGGACTCTAACCCCAGAGGAGGACACTCTGACAGGGAGACAAGAGACATAGTTAGATCCACCCGATGGGACTCTAACCCCAGAGGAGGACACTCTGACAGGGAGACAAGAGACATGGTTAGATGCACCCGATGGGACTCTAACCCCAGAGGAGGACACTCTGACAGGGAGACAAGAGACATAGTTAGATCCACCCTATGGGACTCTAACCCCAGAGGAGGACACTCTGACAGGGAGACAAGAGACATAGTTAGATCCACCCTATGGGACTCTAACCCCAGAGGAGGACACTCTGACAGGGAGACAAGAGACATGGTTAGATCCACCCGATGGGACTCTAACCCCAGAGGAGGACACTCTGACAGGGAGACAAGAGACATAGTTAGATCCACCCTATGGGACTCTAACCCCAGAGGAGGACACTCTGACAGGGAGACAAGAGACATAGTTAGAGAGAGTTAGCTAAATGTGTGGCAAATCTTCACAAAATAAATAAAGTGTGTTCATAAAGGTGTCTTCTAGTACTATCACATATCAATTTGTTCCAACCCAACTCCCTTGGGAAACAGCTGCTGAAAGTTGGGGTACCATTAACAACCTATAAGGCACATTTTCCAAGTAGCATGTAGCATGTAAAACTAGGGGGTTTTCATGATTCTGAATCATTGCAAGCATTCGTTTTGCACGAAAAACACTGCTTGGGCTAAATGTGCCCAAATGTGCTGACCTCATCACATTTGTGATGACGGCTATGGCCATTTTTAGCCGAAGGAGTGGACAAAAATGGTTGTATAATATGATTGTGGATGTCCCTAAATAAATAATTTAAAGTATAATGAAACTATGTCGGTCTGCCTGTGTCTGAAGAGTGCAAACTGAGTGGTTAAGTAATCAATTTGCAGGTTGTGGGGTTGCCATGGCAATCAATTGGCTGAGGCAGAGGCTGGAAATTGTACAGGTGAGGGGACGTTTGGCTCATTAGGCCCACTGGCAGAGCCTGACCAGAGCCTTTTGTTCTCCATACTGGGCACTGCACTCCCTGTGGGGGTGTGGAACGTGTGTGTCGGATTTGAAGTCGGCGGGGCAAGCGGTTCTCGAGTTACGTGTATTACAACCGCGCACACACACACACACACACACACACACACACACACACACACACACACACACACACACACACACACACACACACACACACACACACACACACACACACACACACACACACACACACACACACACACACACACACACACACACACACACACACACACACACAGAGAGAGACGTGACGCATTTATAGTAGGATTAACATGAAGTCTGCTTGACAAATACTTGACAACGGCCAGGCTGTTCTAAACGCTGCCGTCCAGGATTTCACAGCGTGAGCGCCAACATGGCGTCCTGCTAGGATGCTGTGACGCACGTCCAGCGGTGCCAACATGGCGTCCTGCTAGGATGCTGTGACGCACGTCCAGCGGTGCCAACATGGCGTCCTGCTAGGATGCTGTGACGCACGTCCAGCGGTGCCAACATGGCGTCCTGCTAGGATGCTGTGACGCACGTCCAGCGGTGCCAAAATGGCGTCCTGCTAGGATGCTGTGACGCACGTCCAGCGGTGCCAACATGGCGTCCTGCTAGGATGCTGTGACGCACGTCCAGCGGTGCCAACATGGCGTCCTGCTAGGATGCTGTGACGCACGTCCAGCGGTGCCAACATGGCGTCCTGCTAGGATGCTGTGACGCACGTCCAGCGGTGCCAACATGGCGTCCTGCTAGGATGCTGTGACGCACGTCCAGCGGTGCCAACATGGCGTCCTGCTAGGACGCTGTGACGCACGTCCAGCGGTGCCAACATGGCGTCCTGGTAGGATGCTGTGACGCACGTCCAGCGGTGCCAACATGGCGTCCTGCTAGGATGCTGTGACGCACGTCCAGCGGTGCCAACATGGCGTCCTGCTAGGATGCTGTGACGCACGTCCAGCGGTGCCAACATGGCGTCCTGCTAGGACGCTGTGACGCACGTCCAGCGGTGCCAACATGGCGTCCTGGTAGGATGCTGTGACGCACGTCCAGCGGTGCCGCAGAATCAACACCAAATCTGTTTGCCAGAAAATGTCATACTTAGATGGACTTCTGTGATATTGTATTGGGGTGTTTCGGTGTATGTGTAGAGGTTGTCGGGTCTGTAAAAGTGTCGTTTAGTGGTCGTTGTGTGTCTGTAAAAATGCTTTAAAGAAGTCGTAGGTGCCCGGTTTGCAGCCGGTCGTGAGCTGGGGGGGGGGGGGGGGGGGCGGGGGCCTCCGGCCAGTCATGTAGTGGCGGGCGGGGGGGTCTCCGGGGCCTCTGTCTCCGAGGGGGTGTGAGCGAGCGAGGACTGGATGCAGGCCGGGCCTGTGACTAACAAGGTCACATTATCTAATGTATATTGTCTCCTGCTCTTTTCCTGCAGCCTAGCCTTACACTCAACTTGAAAAATGCCGTACTGTTGTAGTTATGTCAAGCTGTTTTTCTGTTTACCTTTGTGTCTGTGCGTTTTTGTTATGTTTTTTGTTTTTTCTCCTGTTTTTTTGTTTTCTTGGATTCATATGTTTGATTATTTGGATGTTGTGGGGGTGGGGGTGGGGGATATTCCCCCCAGAATAGGGATGCTGGGGTTCAAGTGTAAAGTTATTTTCAATATGTCCGACTCCTAATGGAAACTGATAGTCTGTCAGGTTTTCCTTGTGACATATACTGTATCTTAGGGGGAAATATTTTCAAATTCGGTAACAATGTAATTCAGGGCAGGGTGCCGTGGATCAGATGGAAACGCTATTTAAAGGGCTGACCTGAGCCAAGAAACGTTGAGAAGCCCTGCTCTAGTGAGCATAATGTTTGTGTGTTTTAATGGATCTATCAAAAGCATTCTTTCCTTGAATGAACCCACAGAGCCTGCCACGGCTCTGCCAAACATCTATCTATAAATTCCAGCAGCCTGTTGCACCAGCTGTGAAAGGTTTACACTACACGGTGCATTTAAACCAGTTTGTTTGATACGAAACTGTGTCGATGTTTGGTTGCACCACAAGATACATTTTAGTTCACACTGCATGGCTGTAAAGTCCACACTATAACCAACATATTGTAATGAACCTATGTTTAGCTGTAAACCTATGTTTCAGTTTCGAGCGAAGGCTGTGGGTAGTACCAGAGCAATATAGTAAGAGAGTGGCGACACTAGCGTTGACTCCCATTGTAACAATGGAATGCGGAAGTGCTCATTCTATCTCAATGGGATAGTTCCAGCCATAGGAGCGATGTTTGGAACTATAGCCCATAAGGCACCCGCTTTGCTCAACAATAAACAAATCGACATACAGTATACGTTTTTAAAACATTCTAATACCAAATTGGCCAACATTTCTAAAATTACATATACTGAAAGAGGCAAACATTGTGAAAAAGAGCTTGTAGTTTGGATATTTTAACACCTAAACTAAACTAACTAAATGTAATGACTACAATTCCATGTGCTTGTCAAGAGTGTGGCGTCCCCAGTTCAAATACGAACTTTAGGGCCTTAACCCATTTAGACCGGAGGACGATTCTACAAATGTCTTCTAAATCCTGACAGTTTTCTGAAAAACTCATGTTTCTATGTCAGTGGTTTTCAAACATTTTCATGTCAAGGACCCCCAACATTATATGTAATTGGCCGCCGACCCCCATCTGAAAATATGTTGTTTCAGGGACCCCCCCAGAAGCAAAGATTTGAGTTAAAAATGTTCGCTCTGAAAGAATATATATTGAAAGGTTTGTGCCACATTTTCACGATTTAAAAAAAATATCATAGCGCGGCACTCGGTGCCGTGCTATGAGCTTGTAGATCTGCTATTTTTTAAATAGCTAAAGCATAACATAATGCTTAAAACACCAAAACGGGTTAAACACGGTTTGTGAAACCCAGTCTTACTCTTTGGTTCAACGATGACGGACATCTGTCTCAGTCTCTCCTCCTCTTCCTCCTCCCACGTCTTCCTCAGTCGTTCAGCTGTGGAGGAGGAGGATGATGGAAAAACAGCATGTGACACACATTCGCCTCACTAAACATTTCCACATGTGTACTGTACTTACTGTAAGGGTACAGTGAACCTATATACTTATACACTTAAATGTCTGTCAAGTATCACTCAATGAAAACGTTCCTGCTTCTGGCCACTGATGGTAAATGGTGCATTTATATAGCGCCTTTATCCAAGGCGCTTTACATAAATTGTGCACTACATTCACCCATTCACACAAATTCATACACCGATGGTGGCGGAAACCATGCAAGGCACCAACCAGCACATCAGGAACAATTAGGGGTTCAGTCAGTGCCTCAGACACTAACTCTGGGGGAGCCCACAGGGTTCGAACAGGCGACCTTGCAGTTGCCATCCAGCCACTCTACCCCTGAGCCCCCCCCCCCTGATATTTTCCTCCAAATGAATGTTAGACTCAATGAAAACACGTCCCTGCTTCTGCTGCCTGGTGACTGACATCATCCTTCTAATGAACGTTAGACTTTTTGAGAAGACACGTATACGTTCCTGCTTCTGGTGACGGATATTATTATTGCCCTTCTAATGAATGAGGAAACCTTAATTTCCCCATTTGTCATTTCATTAGGTTAATATTTTCTGCAATGCCAATGTTGCATCAAGGTTTCGTTGTTGATGTTGTAATAAGTCCATGCATGACACAGAGGGATGTGAAAACATTAATTTCCCTGATAAAACAGTAAAAACCAAGCAGGCTGAGACCTTTCTCTGCCTTCTCCTTGCGAGCCTTCTCAGCCTCCTCTTCCTGTTTCTTAGCGGCCACTGGGGGGGGGGGGGGGGGGGGAGAAAAGACACATTTTCACGACACCGACACATATACGATGATAACATAATATGGAAATATGGCTTAAAAGCAAAATGTCACTTAACCCATTTTGGACTAGATAGATTAAACCCCATGTTTCTATATGTCAGTGGTGCTCAACCTTTTTCATGTCAAGGACCCCCAGGAATTATCTGAATTTAGCTGTGGATCCCCCATCTCAAAATATGTTGTTCCAGGGACCCCCGCCCCGGAAGCAAAGATTTGAGTTAAAAACGTTCGCTCCTCTGAAAGAATATATATTCAAAGATTTGAACCACATTGCGCGATACGAGCTTGTAGGTCTGCTATTTTTGAAAAATCGAAGAACGACTGACATTTTTAGAATCTGATCTAAGGTCAGAATGGGTTAATCAGACCAGTGTGTGTCCATGTGGAAACCTCGTATGAATCTGATCTCAGGTCAGAATGGGTTAAAATGGTTCATTGACACAAGACCAAAGACAGTGGAGATATTGTATACTTACCGTCAGCATAATCATATTCTTCATACCCTTCATACCATGGATTTAAGATCGACACAGTCGTGGATTCCTCTGGAATATAAATCAGCTAGTTATATTAAATAATAATAAATACAAAATAAACTATTTGCCATGGGTATACTGTATATAATATTATCAATAGTTACCTGGTATGTACGTCATTTCGGTTGTTGTGGTGTGCTTGCCTGTTTAAATTAAACAAACACATAATCAATGAGACCATAACTGACTCTTTTCATAAATTAATGCCCTACTGGATCGTACATTACACCAAAGTGTCAAATGAACTAACTTCGCAAGCTACGTATCATTTTTGGACATAGACGACAGAGACGGATCAGTACAGTAATTCCTTTTTGCAGCATTGCTATTATCGTATTAGTAAACGAGAGTAAAATTATTTGGTTTTGGTTCCTCAACACCAACTCTCTCTCCCAAAATGTTTACGTCTCCCCTTTCTGCGCTCCCTTCACTGGCCTCGGGGTGCTTCCTGCAACCAATTCAAAACACTGGAGATGATGACCTACAACAAGGCAATCAAGGGCATGGCCATATCTTCAGGTCCAACCCCACCACCCCATCCTGCTCGCTTAGAGTTTGCACTTAAAAAACACAGATGAAAACACTAAATGAAAATGTTTTTCGTGAAACATACGTCTGATGAGATCGGGTTCGGTCACTTCGGTGACAGTTTCTGGTGGACCTGCAAAAAAAGAAAAAAGAAAAGAAAAATCACACTCGTGAGAAGTGAGATGTGAGAAGTGCCTGGTAATGCTTGTTTAAAGTGCTGTAAACAAACATTAAAAGTCCATAGACTTGGCTGCCATATGACGTAATTTCAAAAGCCAGACGTTGGAGGGGCTATAGCGCCCTTCAAAAATACATCATTATTAGTTTAACCATGCACTTTCAACCTGGTGTTTAAACTTTGGTACTAATTGATCCCTTTTCTGATGCTAAACATTATGACCATTTTCATGGTGGAGGCGAAACTTGACATGATATATTCAACAAATCCATGCCAATGCTGCCTCTCAATTTAGTCTACGTGTTTCTGTTTTGCCCGGTGGCAAAAACTTCCCCATAAAAAACGAGAGACGAGTCTTTTTGAACACACGCGTACGTACAATCGTACATCTCTATAGTTTGAACATTTTGGGCCCTATTTTGCGTGTCTTAAGTACCAGGTCTTATGACTTAAGTTAAGACCTGGTCAATGCCGTTTAGCTATTTTGAGAGGCCAAACAGCATCGGCCACACAGTGACACCTCCAGGTCTTAAGCTAAGTCATAACACCTACACGCAAAATAGGGCCCAAGTGGTCTCTTGTGCCCTGGAAAATTGACCTTTTTGACCGCAAATGTATAATCATCTCTTTGGGGCAGCCTACTGATCATTCCCATCCCAAGTCTCATGAAACTATGTGTAATCTAATACAATACCGGACAGGGGGATTTAAAGCCTTAATTTCCTGCAATTAAATGAAGGTAAAACAGAAATCCTCCTTGTCGGTGCAAAGGCCGAAAGGGATAAATTATCTGCATACCTTAAAGTAAAAGCACTTCACACCAAGGACCAGGTGAAAAACCTTGGTGTTATTTTTGACAGTGACCTGAACGTGGAGGCTCATATCAGAAACACCACAAAAATATCATTTTACCATCTGAGAAACATTGCCAAAGTCCGACCATTCCTGTCCCAAAATGACACCGAAAAGCTCATCCATTGTTTCATCACCAGCAGGCTTGACTACTGCAATGCTCTCCTGTCTCCAAAAAGTCCATTGGTCAGTTACAACTGGTCCAAAATGCAGCTGCCCGCATGCTGACAAAGACCAAACGCAGAGCGCACATTACACCAATTTTAAAGCCCCTGCATTGGTTGCCTATTATATTTTAGAATAGATTTAAAATTTATTTTACTTGTTTTTAAAACACTAAATGGAAATGCACCTATCTATTTTTCAGAAATGCTTCCAAAATATGTGCCAGGCAGACCACTTAGATCATCCAGTGCTGGTCTCCTAGAGATACCAGAGACCCCAAAAACAAAGAAATATGGCGAAGCCGCCTTTAGCTACTATGCCCGTGCTGTGGAACAGCCTGCCAAGGGATCTACGGTTCTCTGAATCTGTGGACATTTTTAAACCAAATCTTAAAACACCTTTTTAGCATTGCTTTTACCTCCTAGATCATTACATGTCCTTTTCCTGTTTTTAGTCTCTCCTTTTTATTATTGTTTTTTTTCTGTTTGTTATTACTATGTAGTTGATGCTTCCTTGCTTTGTTTTTTTGCTATTTTTGTTATATTTATGCATATATATGTATGTGTATGATTATGTATATGTATATATATATATATATATATATATTATTTTTTGCTCTTACTGTAAAGCACTTTGAACTGCACTCGCTGCCTGAAAAATGTGCTATATAAATAAAGATTGATTGATTGATTGAATTGTACAAGGGAATTATCTATTAGGCATTCAAATTATCTGCTTTTTCATTTTATTTTAGATATAATATTAGATATACTGGGACGTGAATAAATAACAGAAATTAATTTCCTGAAAGGCATCATCAGAGGTGTAATTTGCTGTTGTTGTCTTACCGTGGTGTTCTGTCTCAAAAGGCTCCTCCCTGTCGGAGGCTTTTGGAGTCCCAACAGGCTGGAGCACTGTGGAGACAAACAACCAGATGAGATAATCATTCCTACATCAGCACATCTGGACTGCACGGCGAAGACCTGAACACTGAATTCACACCGGCAGCAGAGACGCAACTATGCAAGAACTACTGGACCCAGCTAAAAAAGAAAAGTGTGGAATCAAAGTTGTACAGTACATGTGTCCCAGCCCAGTTCAATGAGAATTCTCTCTTCTTCCTCGTCCATGGTGGGACTCCTGGTGGTGGTGGTGGTGGTCTGCAGAGCGGGGGTCTTTGTAACCTTCGCTTTCTTGGTGGGCTTGGGCGCTTTGGGCTTCTTGGTGGGCTTGGGCGCTTTGGGCTGCCTGGTGGGCTTCGGGGCCTTCGGCTTTTTGGTGGCCTTCGGGGCCTTCGGCTTCTTCGACTTGGCCTCCTTCTCTGCGGCTTTCTTTACCCTGGCTGAGGAACAACACGACAGGCATGGATTAAAAAAAATGATGTTTACTGAAGCCAAGAGGAACCTTAAAGAGAGGCAGGGGGATGGGGGGGAGAGAGAGCAACAAACAGACTGCACAGACACATACACGCACGCACGCACGCACGCACACATGCTTTCTTCATTGATGTAGGTTAAGCCTCTAGTCTATACTGTGGTGAAAAATGGGGGGGAGAAAGGAGGGGACCAACAACAACAAAGTATATATGTTTAAGTGGTTAAGCCCCAGGATGGATCCCACTTGTTTTAGAGAATAAAATAGTAAGAATCTAAAGTATAGGGCAGATCAAACTATAGCAATACTTATGAAATTATTTTTGTGTCACCTAAACCAGCAGTGTATACACGGATGATGTTGGAAACAAGCAGCCAGCGTGTGGTTTTGCTGGTTTTGCCCTCAGTGGAAAGTTAGCTCAGAACATTGTTGTTTTTGGGGTCCTCTCGTAACTCTGCTAATTTGTGGAAAATCATAGTGGAAACATTCCTTGTGGTCATATTTTGTATTTCTCCCCAAAACTCTGCACAGACATGCCATGCATTATATACTCATTTACTGGGATATTCAAGTAACAAATCATCCAGCAAAGCAAAAAAGGTTTCAAAACTAATGCCTTTTTAAGATTCCGACGTTCCGACACGGTATGAGTGGTGGAGAATCCAGGTCATGGAATCTGTGTGGTCTCTCTGGCAAGAGCATGCCAGACCCCCACGTACAGCTGACTGTATACCCATGCAAAAACACAACACATACTGCAGTGCAAACAAACGGCTGCTTATTGCTTTATTACACCTGTAAAACTTGTATGGGTAAGTGTACGGTATACCCGGGAGCCATCTGCCATCTCCGTGTTCTGTTATTTAAATGGTGGCATTGACAAATGGTCGTTTGAAGAGGAGCGTTTAATTTTACTCCCTTCAGAGGGTAAAATGTGGAGGCATGTTTGGGGAGGAGGAGCACCTCGACAGGGTGAGTGGGTCTGCTGCTGCTCAATGCAAACCAAATGTCACGCAGGCCTGGCCTGACTCACTGACTGAATGACTGAATGGCTGACTCACTGACTGGCTGATTGCAGTCTTTCCTGTTGTTTGTGGAGCCTCCACGTTCTCTTTGGCTGCAAGCCGTGTCTGAGTCAGGAGGTAGGGAAGCATGCAAGCAGTGCACGCACATACACATACGGTACTGCACATGATATACAGTAGACAGACGCACGCGCATGCACGCGCACACATGCAACAGGCCATCTGAACAACAGACAAGAGAAGCTGTGTGCAGATGGCCTCTTAAGTTCCTGGGCCACATGTTTTTCATTTAAAGAAGGGCAGCTGTGTGACAAAAAAAAGTTCACAATCTGATCTGACACAGCAGCTGCTGCTGCAAAGCTTTACTCCCAGCGCCAGCGCTGTTACTGACGGTAAAGCGCTGCATGTGTGAGATGATGTTGTAGACGGACTTACCAGCCTCTAGCTCCTCTGGACTCTTCTTCTTCTTGGCTTTGACCTTATTGTCTTCTTCTAGTACGGCTTCTTCTTCAACAGGAGGCTCATCCTTCATCATCATCATCATAGCAGCATCTTCCTCTCCTTCCTCAGCCTCCAGCTGCCTGTCCTCCTTATCCAGTCCTTTCCCGTCCGTGATGATGGTGGACGTCTGGCCCGTGGAGATCTGCTCTTGTTGTCCATGTCCAGCAGCACACAGGCAGCTCAGAACCACCCACACCACCAACACGTAGACCCTCATCTTTGACACCGCTTAGGATGGTTAAGCACTGAGACGAGAACAAACTCAATTCCTTCAGGAAAGAAAGAGGACGAAAACAAAGTGAAAATCTTGTCAGAGGAGTAAATCCCAGGCTCCTCACACACAGACAGTCAAGCTCAACCTCTATGAGCTGCTCCTGCAGAGATCCAGCTATAGCAGCCTGTCCGTCCTCCTTGACCTGCACCAACCTTTACTGCATTATGTCCATGAAGGCTTCTGTCTTCAAGGCATGGAGCATGCAACGTTATTGCGTTCACCTTATTGCGTCTCCTCGGTCACAGCTAGTGGGAAGACTGGACGTGAACGTATGATTTGTGGAGGTGTGTGGAGTCTTCTTGTCTCCCACTTGGTGCTGGTGTCTGCATGCACAGAGAGAGAGCGAGAGAGAGAGAGAGAGAGATAGAGAGAGAGATAGAGAGAGAGAGAGAGGAGGGGACTGATGACTGCAGAGGGCTGGAGGTTTTTAAAAGCCTGGCGGCCCCCTTGGCAATGGTGGAGGAAAGGAAATGCAGCTGTCTGGAATGAAGTTTGTGAACAGCCTCAGCTCCCTCTCCTCTGCTCACCCACTCCCCAGTCAGTCACACTGCTCCTCTCCTCTCCTCTCCTCTCCTCTCCTCTCCTCTCCTCTCCTCTCCTCTCCTCTCCTCTCCTCTCCTCTCCTCTCCTCTCCTCACCCAGTCACACAGCTCCTCTCCTCTCCTCTCCCACTCCCCAGTCAGTCACAGTGCTCCACTCCTCTCCTCTCCTCTCCCACTCCCCAGTCAGTCACACAGCTCCTCTCCTCTCCTCTCCCACTCCCCAGTCAGTCACACTGCAGAATGGCTCCCTCATGGCCCTGCACCCCCTCTCAGTCACCTCACTCTGTGCTGCACATGACGGGGGAGGAGCCTTCAGAGCACGTCACATTCCTGCCTGCCTAGCTGGGGAAGAAATTAGGAAGAGAAGAAAGAAAGAAAGAGCGAGCCCAGAGAGATGAGAGGATTGGAGCCTCTAACAACATTCTTGTGATGATAAGACTAAAAGAGAGACTGCTTTATCATGTTATGGTCAGTTAGTGACCCCTGACCTCTAAATGAGAGACAAGACGCACCCAGAAAAAACAGACACATATTTGACATGTGATATCACACATTGATACCTAGAAAAAATACATGATATGTTACTTTATGATATGTTTAAGAGATCAAACTATGTTGGGAAGCAATGGGTTACACACAACCTTCCTTTAATGTGTTTAATCATGACCAGATGTGAGGATTTAATCCATTCCGGACGGGAATCCCTTTTGGTGCTTCTAGCATTATGTTATACTTTTAGCTATTGAAAATTAGCAGATCTACAAGCTCATAGTGCGGCACCGTGTGCCGCCCTACGAGCTTGTAGATCTGCTATTTTTTGAAAAATCATGAAAATGTACATCTTTGAATATTTATTATTTCCCAGTGAGCTCTTTTAACCAATTAAATATAATTGTGGTGGTCCTTGACGTGAAAAGGTTTGAGAAAAGATTCAGAGAAGATTTTCAGAAAACTGTCATGATTTAGAAGACACTTTTAGAATTTATAGTCTTAGGTCTAAATGATTTAAGTGTAACTGTGTTTGATGCAGAGTCAAAGATTGCAGGGTCAGTCAGTGTGGGAGGTACATTCCATTCCTATTCATCATAGTCTCTTCATTACTACAGTATGGGTTCTCAAAGTGGGGTCTGGTCCCCAACAAAGGTACTTAGTATGGCATCTCAATCTTTTTTTCTTTTTTTTAATTTTATTTTTATTCCACATCTTTGCAGTGACACATTGCATACCTACATGTTATACATAAGTACATGCATATACATATAATTACCGGTAGATGCATTTCATGGTAGTCAGTTTGGATTTTTCTCATTTTTTAAAACCCACCAGTTATCCCCCCCCTCCGATAGAGGGGAAAAAGAGAAGAAGAATTAAAAAGAAGAAAGGAGAAGAGAGAAAAAGAAGAAAAGATTGGAGAGAATCATTTTAACCACTTTATCCATTTATATCTTGACTATTATAAACAGCAGATCTACAAGCTAGTTTTCTCCCTTTTTTTATGGAAAATGTTTGGAAATGTTTCTTTAAAGATAGATCTTCTCTTCTGGGGGTCTCTTCTATAGCACAAACCATTTTCACATGGATGTCTGTCTGTCTGTGTCTGGGAAATAATATATCAATTTGGGGGTCTTTGACTTGAAAAGGTTTGAGAACCACTGGATTTAATTAGGTGACATGAGGCCTCGCCGACTCACCTTGGCTTTAAACTACAAATTTGGAAAAATAAGCAACAACATTGTAATCATGTGGTGCTCTTGAATTACCTAGTCATTATCTAAACACAGCATTCTTCTTTTATTATGTGCTATACACGCTAAAGCTTCAATTTGGAATGATTTTATGTTGCTCAGGTTTATAACCCGCAACTTAATTGCGTGTGTGTGTGTGTGTGTGTGTGTGTGTGTGTGTGTGTGTGTAGTTGTATACAGTATACTTACTGTACTATACTTGTGAGGACCAACTGTCTCCACAGGTGTAGCAGAACATGAGATTTGTGGCGGCCATTTTCCTGGTCCTCACAAGAGAGAATCTTGTTTTATGGTTGAGAAATGATATTTGTAGAGATACGTTGTGCAAATTAGAGAAAGATTCAGGTTGGTATAGGATTACAATCAGACATTTAGAGGTTCAATTGTAGGGTTTGGAATCAGATTTAAAACATGATTTATACCTATAGTTGCGTGCCAGTGTCATATACCCAAAGAAATGCCAGTCTGCGCTTTGTGTGGCTTTAGACTTAAATTGGCATTCATAAAACCCGGCAGGCCGACCTAAAATGTTGATGACCTCACAAGTAGAGTAATACAAACCTGTATGTGCACACACACACACACACACACACACACACACACACACACACACACACACACACACACACACACACACACACACACACACACACACACACACACACAGTGTAATTTGAAGCAATGAAGTCTCTTCCAGGCAGCTCTCTGGTTGTGTTCAGACATCCCACCCGGTTGGTTTTCCTGCAGTCTCTTCCATCTGTTTCTAATGTCTTATTGAAAACAACAGTGTTGTGATCTGCATGGAGACAGAAAACACCATCTGAAGAATGAGACTGAGACTCCATCCATAAAACACCATCTGAAGAATGAGACTGAGACTCCATCCATAAAACACCATCTGAAGAATGAGACTGAGACTCCATCCATAAAACACCATCTGAAGAATGAGACTGAGACTCCATCCATAAAACACCATCTGAAGAATGAGACTGAGACTCCATCCATAAAACACCATCTGAAGAATGAGACTGAGACTCCATCCATAAAACACCATCTGAAGAATGAGACTGAGACTCCATCCATAAAACACCATCTGAAGAATGAGACTGAGACTCCATCCACAAAACACCATCTGAAGAATGAGACTGAGACTCCATCCATAAAAACACCATCTGAAGAATGAGACTGAGACTCCATCCATAAAACCACCAAAAAACACCATCTGAAGAATGAGACTGAGACTCCATCCATAAAACACCATCTGAAGAATGAGACTGAGACTCCATCCATAAAACACCATCTGAAGAATGAGACTGAGACTCCATCCATAAAACACCATCTGAAGAATGAGACTGAGACTCCATCCATAAAACACCATCTGAAGAATGAGACTGAGACTCCATCCATAAAACACCAGCTGAAGAATGAGACTGAGACTCCATCCACAAAACACCATCTGAAGAATGAGACTGAGACTCCATCCATAAAACACCATCTGAAGAATGAGACTGAGACTCCATCCATAAAACACCATCTGAAGAATGAGACTGAGACTCCATCCATAAAACACCATCTGAAGAATGAAACTGAGACTCCATCCATAAAACACCATCTGAAGAATGAGACTGAGACTCCATCCATAAAAACACCATCTGAAGAATGAGACTGAGACTCCATCCATAAAACACCATCTGAAGAATGAGACTGAGACTCCATCCATAAAACACCATCTGAAGAATGAGACTGAGACTCCATCCATAAAACACCATCTGAAGAATGAGACTGAGACTCCATCCATAAAACACCATCTGAAGAATGAGACTGAGACTCCATCCATAAAAACACCATCTGAAGAATGAGACTGAGACTCCATCCATAAAACACCATCTGAAGAATGAGACTGAGACTCCATCCATAAAACACCATCTGAAGAATGAGACTGAGACTCCATCCATAAAACACCATCTGAAGAATGAGACTGAGACTCCATCCATAAAACACCATCTGAAGAATGAGACTGAGACTCCATCCATAAAACACCATCTGAAGAATGAGACTGAGACTCCATCCATAAAACACCATCTGAAGAATGAGACTGAGACTCCATCCATAAAACACCATCTGAAGAATGAGACTGAGACTCCATCCATAAAACACCATCTGAAGAATGAGACTGAGACTCCATCCATAAAACACCATCTGAAGAATGAGACTGAGACTCCATCCATAAAACACCATCTGAAGAATGAGACTGAGACTCCATCCATAAAACACCATCTGAAGAATGAGACTGAGACTCCATCCATAAAACACCATCTGAAGAATGAGACTGAGACTCCATCCATAAAACACCATCTGAAGAATGAGACTGAGACTCCATCCATAAAACACCATCTGAAGAATGAGACTGAGACTCCATCCATAAAACACCATCTGAAGAATGAGACTGAGACTCCATCCATAAAACACCATCTGAAGAATGAGACTGAGACTCCATCCATAAAACACCATCTGAAGAATGAGACTGAGACTCCATCCATAAAACACCATCTGAAGAATGAGACTGAGACTCCATCCATAAAACACCATCTGAAGAATGAGACTGAGACTCCATCCATAAAACACCATCTGAAGAATGAGACTGAGACTCCATCCATAAAACACCATCTGAAGAATGAGACTGAGACTCCATCCATAAAACACCATCTGAAGAATGAGACTGAGACTCCATCCATAAAAACACCGTCTGAAGAATGAGACTGAGACTCCATCCATAAAACACCATCTGAAGAATGAGACTGAGACTCCATCCATAAAACACCATCTGAAGAATGAGACTGAGACTCCATCCATAAAACACCATCTGAAGAATGAGACTGAGACTCCATCCATAAAACACCATCTGAAGAATGAGACTGAGACTCCATCCATAAAACACCATCTGAAGAATGAGACTGAGACTCCATCCATAAAACACCATCTGAAGAATGAGACTGAGACTCCATCCATAAAACACCATCTGAAGAATGAGACTGAGACTCCATCCATAAAACACCATCTGAAGAATGAGACTGAGACTCCATCCATAAAACACCATCTGAAGAATGAGACTGAGACTCCATCCATAAAACACCATCTGAAGAATGAGACTGAGACTCCATCCATAAAACACCATCTGAAGAATGAGACTGAGACTCCATCCATAAAACACCATCTGAAGAATGAGACTGAGACTCCATCCATAAAACACCATCTGAAGAATGAGACTGAGACTCCATCCATAAAACACCATCTGAAGAATGAGACTGAGACTCCATCCATAAAACACCATCTGAAGAATGAGACTGAGACTCCATCCATAAAACACCATCTGAAGAATGAGACTGAGACTCCATCCATAAAACACCATCTGAAGAATGAGACTGAGACTCCATCCATAAAACACCATCTGAAGAATGAGACTGAGACTCCATCCATAAAACACCATCTGAAGAATGAGACTGAGACTCCATCCATAAAACACCATCTGAAGAATGAGACTGAGACTCCATCCATAAAACACCATCTGAAGAATGAGACTGAGACTCCATCCATAAAAACACCATCTGAAGAATGAGACTGAGACTCCATCCATAAAACACCATCTGAAGAATGAGACTGAGACTCCATCCATAAAACACCATCTGAAGAATGAGACTGAGACTCCATCCATAAGTGTATTGTCTGCCTAACACCTATAGGGCCTGACTGACATTGTGTAATCTCTCAAGAACAGATTCTGTGCTTGCGCTACAGAATCGGTCAGCAAATTCACCCTTACTGTATTCTTATTTATTTTATATAAAAACTTTGTTTGCCACTGCACTGGTTTTGTTTGTCTTCTGCACTGTAATTGTATTTGTTATTTTTTTACCTATTTTGTTTTATGCATCCCAATGTATGTATAAATGTGTTTGCTTTGTTTGATGTTCTGCTTGGCACATAATTGCCTTGTTGTTGAAATGTGCGATGCAAATAAAACAGTGTGATTTTTATTTTTTTTACATTAACCTCTTAAAGGTATATTCAGTGATTACACTTAATTCAAATATCACTTATTTTTTTGTTTTGTTGTGATAATCCTCTCTACTATAGAGTGTGCTGTCCCCAGTTAACCCCTGGGGGTCAAAAAACCTTAGGTTTCGTTTTTGGCTCTCTATCCTGATTGGATGAGCCAAAAACGAACCTAAGGTTTTTTGAGTGAAATCACTGAATATACCTTTAAACCCACAATACTTTGCAAACCAGAATAGGGATGATACAGTATATTGGCTTCAAGTGGTTGAATGTCTGAAAATATAGGGTGGGTGGGTCGCTGCTTCATCTCTCTCTCTCAGAAGGGGTCATTGAACGGTAACAAGACAACTCACCCCTTTTTCTGTTTTCCTCCTGGAATCTTCCCCAGTGAGGGGTGGGAGGAATACAAGAAGACTCACCCCGTTTCTGTTTTCCTTCTGGAACCTTCCCCAGTGAGGGGTGGGAGGAATACAAGAAGACTCACCCCGTTTCTGTTTTCCTCCTGGAATCTTCCCCAGTGAGGGGTGGGAGGAATACAAGAAGACTCACCCCGTTTCTGTTTTCCTCCTGGGATCTTCCCCAGTGAGGGGTGGGAGAGAATGGACGGCAGACAGCTGGACTTTGAATATCTCCAACTATAAACTTTCACGACAGCAGACAGCCTACAGTAAGTACAAATATAATTTATGAAAAGGCTACTAGGCTACAGTGAAGTCGGTTGAACTGACAAAATAACAAAATAAATCAACGTTGAAGACCCCTATTCTATCTAAACCTTTCATTACTTTGTCTCCTTTCATGAATACTGTACATGCGCGCGGGGGCGAGCGAGCAGGAGGTTCTACCTTCTGACATCTGAGGAAAAAAACACAGCTCAAATTGCACACAGATGTGCTAGCTGCATGTGTGTGTGTGTGTGTGTGTGTGCGTGTGAGCGTGCATGTGTGTAGGTGTGCGTGCGACTGAATGTGTGATTATGCGATTGTGTGAATTGATGTTATTTCAAAGGGGAAAAACAATAATGTTTTTGAAGTACATCTCACCAGCTCAGCATTAAAGGAGAATTCCATGATAGAAGGCTTTCTTACCTTTCTTTGTAGTTGTTACGTCCCCATTAAAGAGGTCCAGGTGTTTTGTGCAAAACCTCCTTATTGGCTATTTCAACCTACCATGAGCCCTCAATGAATTGCATTGAATGGAATGGGAATTGAATGGGGCTATTAGGTGTTGTGCTAATTTGCTTAGTTCCATCGAAATAAGTAGTAAAGTGTGCCGCTTGAGATATTATTTACATTATGAAGAGAGGATAGGCCTATATACAAAAAATATATAATTTTGAGCGATGGAAATAAGCGAATTAGCACAACACCCCATAGACCCATTCAAATCCCATTCAATTCAATGCAATTCATTGAGGGCTTATGGTAGGGGAAATAGCCAATGGCAATAAGGACCTTCTGCACAAAATAACACCTGGACCTCTTTGGTGGGGACGTAACAACTACAAAGAAAGGTAAGAAAGCCTTTTAGTATGGAATTCTCCTTTAACTTGGGGGTTTTAGAGTTTACCGATACGACACCATTCCCATATGGGTGTGTTCCGAAAATAGATGATCTTCTCTAGAGTCTAAATAAAGCATCAGTCCATCTGTCTGTCTGACATCCTCAGGATGTGCATCATGTGTAAAAGGGATAGAGAGAGAAAGGCAGAGAGTTAAAAGGTTAAAGAACTGTATGAAAACCTGCAAAACCCGTCATTCCGTCCGTCGATCCGTACGTCACGCCTCCATATATGGTCGTCAGCCCCTCACGCCTCGTGACACGTCACGCCACCATATATGGTCGTCAGTCCGTCACGCCTTGTGACACGCTCCATATATGGCCGTTTCCATAAAGATCTACAGATCTACAAAGAGAATTTAATGTTTGTTTTTAGTTCAATTCAGTTTGTTTTAAAAAACGCCATTGACAATGAAGGGAAAATTTACACCATCTTGTCCCTAACACAAACATTAAATGCCATTAACAATAAAGAGAATTTAATGTTTGTTTTGTCACTGTTTGTTTTACATCACCATTACATCACCTAATCATAGAAACATGAGTTAGACTTTAATGTATTAGCGCCCCTCACTTCACACGGGTGTGATTTTTTTCCTATTCGTTTGGTCATTAAGGTCCACAGAATGAGAGGCCTGCTCTGCCGGAAACATCGGCAAAAATGTATTAAGAGTAAAGTTAATTAATTCATTCATTCATGTATTATTAATTAAGATAAAGTTTTGGGTCTGTGGCTCTCTGGGACCCCCAATTTATATTGCAAAATTATAATTTAATTTAACTCTGAGAGTGTACAAATAAGTATAGAGAAATCTGAGGGTGTACAAAATAAGGGTTAATTTGCCTGGGGACCCCCTGGAACTCCCTCAGGTACCCCTGGGGGTCCCCGGACCCCACTTTGGGAACCAGTACTGTTGTAACAGACTACTACAATGGGTTTTGATACTTTATTACTATGTGAGACAAGTACCTCTTCACTGATAATTATAAAACATGAAAAAGCCACACTGGACAATATAAAATAAACCAATTTTCGTTTTTCAATGTTGGGACACATTTGAAATTTGCAGCACCGCAAGATATAACGGATTCAGGACCATACTATACTGTTGTTGAGTTAACCAGAACACCAGAAGGTGGCGGTACAGTGTGAACACAAAGGATGTAAAAGCTGCCGTTAATAAAACCCCAAAAGAAGAAAACGGCCAGATCTACAAGCCCACACAGCGTCACATCCGCGACTCGCTGTGAGCTTGTGGATCTGCTATTTTCGTTTTTGGCGTGCGACACCGTCGTAAAACGAAGCATAGATCATCACACAAGACCAGGCATCATGGCGTCGAATAATGGACTCGCATCTCTGGTAAACATCTGTATTTATGTTCTTATGTTTGTATTTTAAACGCACAATGAGTCCATGAGTGGAACGGTGTGGTTAATGATCAGGATTACATTCATTTATATTCCTCAGAAATCAACAACGACTTAAATACTAACAGTTTTAATTGCAAACGTTAATTGTTATGCCTTATATGCTTATGGACATAAAAACACGTGTGGTTCGTTTTAATTAAAGCCTACATTATAGGGAGGTTTAAACATTAATACATGAATTAATGTTTCAATTAATACACAATTAAATGTATTTTGTATTGTAGCCTACAACAGAGTGTTTCATTGCTCCCCAAGTTGGTTGCAGAATTTAAGCTAATTTGTTTTAGAGATCATATATAAATGAATGCAAGAGAATTGGGCACCTTTTGTACATTGTTCTATGTACCTGAGGCTACTACACAACATAACACAGATGATGTTTACAACTTAACACACTGACTGATGGACTTACGTGCTCACCTCGGCTCTTGTACACCTTTTCAATGCATTCTTAATGCAATCAATGCCAAAGCAGATTCAGCTGTGGTGAATGACTGTCCAACCACCACCACACACACACACAGTCACACACACACACACACACACACACACACACACACACATAGCCTGCCTATAGCCATCTCCTAAAATGGTTTCTCAAACATCAACCATATCTTTCATCAGTGGATTTAGTCCCACAACAAACATACAATTAAAATGAGGTCCGTTTGTGTTAGTCCTTTTTTTTCCTTTGTATAATGGGATGCGATCTGCTTGTATTAAATGGTGTTAAACTCACCAACATTGCAGCTCTACGCCAAACTTGAATTATCCTCTTTCAATCTGCTTCATCCGTTTCATACAAATCCACCGTAGACATATGTTATGAGCTACTTTCTGTCAATAAGGTGATTATTTTGTGTTTTAGTTTGGAAGTGCTCGATCGTTTTCCCAAAAGCAACATCCTGCTGCATCCTGCATTGTGTGCAATTTCGAAACGGGTGGTGCGCAAGGCTGTTTCTAACGAGCGCTTCCAAACATTATAACCGGCACAGAATATATATTTACAGAAAGTAGTAGTGGAATTGTCCCATACACTATTCTTGGTTATTTCCTACAACTATGCTACTATAGCCTTGAATCAAGACGTATCATAGATATGCTGTATGCAAATGCCAAAACCGATAAAATACCATGTATGATAGTCTTAATCTGGGGCTATAAATATGCATGCTTTGTACACTCCCAGAGTTAAATTAACATTGATTTTACAATATAAATTGGGGGTCCCAGAGATAGAAATGCCATTTAATGGGGGTCCGTAGACTAATGCATGTCAAACAGGGGGTCCTTGAAATTAAAACGGGTTGAGAATCTCTGCTAGAGCCTTAAAAGTCTTCTCATGTGGGGGTCCCTGGCATATCTTTTCAAATGGGGGTCCACACCCGCAGGGCTAATTAGTGTCAATTTGGGGGTCCTTGACATGAAAGGGTTTGGGAACGACTGCTCTGCAAATACATGCCTGTCTTAATCTATTCATTATTGGCCAATAGTTAAATGTGGTGATATAATAATGTTATAATGTAATGTATAATTATGTTAATGTTGTTGCAGGGCATCGAGGGCATGTCATCAGCTGCCCATGCACTGTCTCTTCCAGCTGAGGCCTATGGAAATGATGTAAGTGTTAACCCATTCTGACCTGAGATCAGATTCATACGAGGTTTCTCACTGGACACACACTGGTCTGATTAACCCATTCTAACCTGAGATCAGATTCTAAAAATGTCAGTCGTTCTTCGATTTTTCAAAAATAGCAGACCTACAAGCTCGTAGCTCGCCACTCGGTGGCGCGCTATGAGCTTGTAGATCTGCTATTTTTCAATAGCTAAAGCACGACATGATGCTAACACCAAAATGGGTTCCCGTTCAGAATGGGTTAATGTCACTGATGATATGTATTTAAAAACAATTCACATATTATTAGCCTTATTGTCACTGACTGGGTGTTCCCGGTCCAGTTACTGCTACTGTGTTTTTGCGTTTGTTAATAATTGTGCATTTTTAGTTCTGAGTCGCCACGACTTAATTTCAGTCATTTTTAATTCCACAGAAGCCTGAATGCTTTCAGATCGTCTGTTTTCAGCTATTAGTTGTTTTAATTAATATTAAAGAGATTTGACTCAAATGGTCAACTGAAATGGCAACAGAATACATGGTTCAGACGCGTCTTCCATTAACCATGAATGGTTTCAGAAAAGTCATGTTGCCTTGTGCTTTGCAGCCCCAACTGGAGGTGATGTGGGCAATGAAAGCCTACAACCACGCAGAGGTCTACTTCAATGTAAGACTGCTTCAAGCTTTCTACACACTCACTACATTAAATCACATTTATACTTAGTTGCACTTGTAAATGAATAATAATAAATATTATTATTATTGTAAATGAACGACTCCGTTCCCTCCTCAGCTCATCTCATCGGTTGACCCTAAGTTTCTGAAGCTGACCAAGGAGGACGATAAGATCTACACTTCCTTCAGGGAAGCCTTCAGCGACCTCAGCATCCAGCCGCTCGACCCAGACGGCCTCAAGTCTGACGAGGGCAAAGAGGTGTGTTTTTAGAAAGAGTTATCAAAGATATTTGTGTACACGGCACGCACAAGCCAATTTGTACTTTGTCCGTTTATATTATGTGCAGAGTTTCTTTTTAATTGCCGGTATCAGTCTTTAATCTACAGAGAAATTAGCTTGCCAATGTTTTGGAGTTGCATTGTGGTAGTTAACATTTTGGTTAGTGTGGCAACAACCTAGACTACCAGTTTAACCCATTCTGACCTGAGATCAGATTCATACGAGGTTTTCCACGGGACACACACTGGTCTGATTAACCCATTCTGACCTGAGATCAGATTAAAAAAATGTCAGACCTACAAGCTCGTATCGTGGCGCGATACGAGCTTGTAGGTCTGCTATTTTTCAATAGCTAAAGCATAACATGATGCTGACACCAAAATGGGTTCCCGGTCAGAATGGGTTAAGTCAGTTCTTCTCAACCTGTGGGCCACGACAGTATTGGAAGTGGGCCCCCAAATAATTGGCAAACACTAAGATTTTAATTATATATATATAAAAAAAATATGCATTTTGATACTGATAAATATGAACTTGAAGTGTACTCAGAGGCGTATCTACAATAAGGCGAGGGCAGGCAGTCCTGATCCATTTCTGCCTGCAGGCCAAAATCCATACAATGAGAAAAAAAAGAGGACAAAAACAAGACATGAGAACTATTAGTGGACAGCTGATTGGCCGTTGCGGTAGAGCGTGACCCTCAAATCACCCATTGGAATGTAAATGCATGCCTTTCAGCCCTTTGTATCCTGGTGTCTGGCAGGTATATCTCTTTGAAAACCTTTAGTGCTATGATTGTGCGCGGGGAGACGACAATTAACACATCTTGCCTGCCCACAATGTAATTCCTGGAAACGCCACTGAGTGTACTGCGTCGGTTGCATTGATTCCAAACCCAGAATTAAATGTGCTCAGTAACCAGTTTGACGGGGTCATCCTCTGTTGTTTGCGTGTAGAAATGGCGTCCGTTCTGTAACCAGTTTGACGGGGTCATCCTCTGTTGTTTGCGTGTAGAAATGGCGTCCGTTCTGTAACCAGTTTGACGGGGTCATCCTCTGTTGTTTGCGTGTAGAAATGGCGTCCGTTCTGTAACCAGTTTGACGGGGTCATCCTCTGTTGTTTGCGTGTAGAAATGGCGTCCGTTCTGTAACCAGTTTGACGGGGTCATCGACGACTTCAACTACGGCACTCTCCTCCGCCTGGACTGTGAACGGGACTACACGGAGGAGAACACCATATTCGGTATGTCGCCGTTAATAATAATAAAATAATAATAATAATAACCCAGGAGAACACATTAGGATGCCGTTGTGGATAGAGTTGCTAGTACTGCAATTAACACATTTGTTTTTCCCGTCGTCTTCTTCTCTTTCAGCTACCAGGATCCAGTTCTTTGCCATTGAGATAGCTCGCAACAGAGAGGGCTTGAACAGCCCTATTTTCAATTCTAAAAGTGACAATAAGAGCTAGCTTAATTAACACTAATCCCAATGCCTTTCCCAAGACCGCCTTCTACAGCCATGTAACCCGTTAACCAAGGAATGAGGCCTGTATTGTTTTCATAGCAACCCCATCTCACAGAAATACGTAATGGAATTGTACATACATGACTAGAAAAGCCACAAAATCCATTCCGTACATATAATCCTCCCCATAGACAATGACGGTGGGGCGCTGTCTCTACCGAACTAGCCCTGTAAACATGACTCTCGTATTCATACGAGAGTCATGACGCAACTTCACCCTGGTTTTTGCAGACGCTACATTTACAAATAATTAAAATATATACACATTCGCATTTCAAATATAAAGTACTCACAAAGTGTCCCACGGGTGTTAGTTAGTAGCAGCGCCAGCGATTAGAATTTCTGCATCCCGCGTTGTTTAATAAAAAGCATTTTTATCCGAGGTGTTATTTTGCCATTGGCTTTCAACTACGCGCCCCTATCGGTCGGGAGGAGGGTGGCACTCGGTGTGTTCGATATAGGTACGCTGACCGCCCTGCCAATACAGACTAATAGGCGAGTGCGCTCCCGGTGTGCAACTGTGGATTTCCCAAACGAACCCCGTTTGAAAAAAGTAGCCGGAGAGCTCGGACAAAAATGCTTTTTATTAAAGAACGCGGGACGCAGCAATTCTAATCGCTCGCGCTGCTACTAACTAACACCCGTGGGACACTTTGTGAGTACTTTATATTTGAAATCTGAATGTTTATATATACGGAAATCTTGTAAATGCAGCGACTGCAAAAAACAGGGCAAAGTTACTGCATGACTGTCATGATAATTATCATGGCAGTCATGTTCCAGGGCTACTACCGAACCTGAGCCACGAGAGACACCACCGAGCGGCCCGCGAGTTGAGCGTTGCGAAGTTCAGTATAGAGCCGACTCGTAAATAGTAAATAATGTCAAACCCGAACTCACCCAGCCACGGTTAAATAGCACTTCTGTACTGAACTCACCCAGCCTGACTGACCCAGCCACGCTGAAATAGCACTTCTGTACTGAACTCACCCAGCCTGACCGACCCAGCCACGCTGAAATAGCACTTCCATACTAGTGAAAGCCACGCCTCTGTTTGCGATCAAAACAGTAGTAGTGTAACATATGTACGGATTTCGGGGGTTTTCCTAGTCGTGTATGTACCGGTAGATATTTCTGTGAGATCAGTCTGTTTCATAGGAATGCAAAGTTATTATAAGCAGTGTAAAAAAGACCTGATTTCTACTTGGACGTGCACCTGCATGTCGTGCCCCGAAAATAGCTGATCTACACGCGGACAACAACCACGTCACGCTGTGACGTCGTCAGCTTGTAGATCTGCTATTTTCGCCGTGCGACACCAACAATGCGCAACAAAGTATTAAATCAAGCCTAACAATTACGTGATATGTGAACCGGGGCCGAAGAGCTGGAAAACAAAAAAATAATTACTTCTAGCTGCAATCAGTAACTTTCATGTCCCATAATCAAGAGATTTGAACACGGGTCTCCTCCCAGAGGCTGAAATGCCTTCCGCAGTCGTTAAGTTATATTGTATTTATATATTGTAACATACTCTAGTCAGATGTTTTATTCATGAGAAGTTATTGATTGCAGCTTTAGAGACACGATTGTTTCTTTCATCTCAGATCGGTCCTGTAATGTAAAACTAAAGCATATTAAATTGCATAAGGAGGAGAGACTGGAGCAACACGGACATTTAGAGCCTTTTATTTGGGTGCTAAGTATACAAAACGACTAACGTTTCGACCTTGCGGTCTTCATCAGAGTCATCAAAGCATATTAAATATCAAGGTTTAGTCCTTTTCCATTTGACAGGGGAGATTCACCCCTGTAGTTAAAAGGTAGGGTAATAATAAGGGATTATTAGATTTTAGTTGTTTAAAAAAACCGAAATAAATTAAAATTAAATAGCTCTGTATTTTGATTCGTGGCTCATTGCTATATATGTAGAGTGTTTGTTCAGTAACAGGGGTCTCTCCGGCAAAGAGAATATATATTTTCAGGTCGGGGATACCAATTTCATCCAATCAGGAGAGAGGAGAACTCCTACAGGATAGATGGATAAATAGGCAACCCACCCTGAAAATGTATTTTCTGTTTAAAGAGCCGGAGAGAGTATTGAGACCCACGTTGCTGAACACACACACACACACACACTAAAGCAGTGGTTTTCAACCAGCTTATCCGACGACAATAAAATATTCAAAGATTCGGATCCGAGGAGCTAAATGTCATCAAATGGTTCTGTGGCTCAAATTCCCAAACAAATAGTTGGCCTTGATATGAAAAGGGTTGAAAACCACTGCACTGATAGAGCAATGAATACTATCCGAATATAGAGCTTTATCATTTTGAATGAAAAAAAAACCCATTTTGTTTTAACCCAAATATTTCACCCTACCTTTTAAAAATAAATCACACCAGCTCGAGGCTTCTAAATAAAGTGCGTCTTTCATACGATGCAGTAAAACGTTATCGGAAAACAATCCCTTGCTTTTTCCTCCGTCGACAATGACGACGACAGCAAAGTTGTGCTGCTGTATTTTCAGTTAGTTTTTTTTCCTTCAAATTAAAGTTCCACAGTACTGTACTGTGATTTGAGTTGCTGCCTACTTGTATCACCGTTGTATGTTTACGTTTACTACTATGTGGGGGGGAGGAGGAGGCCCAGAGTAAGGGCCGATTCATACTCCTATTTTAGAGCCGAATAAAAGTCGGTTCGGCTCTGTAGAGCCTACAATGTGACGTCATTTGGCTCTGTAGAGCCTACAATGTGACGTCATTTGGCTCTGTAGAGCCTACAATGTGACGTCATTTGGCTCAGTAGAGCCTACAATGTGACGTCATTTGGCTCTGTAGAGCCTACAATGTGACGTCATCTGGCTCTGTAGAGCCTACAATGTGACGTCATTTGGCTCTGTAGAGCCTACAATGTGACGTCATTTGGCTCAGTAGAGCCTACAATGTGACGTCATTTGGCTCTGTAGAGCCTACAATGTGACGTCATCTGGCTCTGTAGAGCCTACAATGTGACGTCATTTGATGTTGGGGGGGGGGGGGGGGTACCGTCCTAAAGTCGGCTCTTCGGTGCTACTGGAAATTTCTGACGAGCCGAAATCATTTCGGCACTACAGCGCCGAAACAGCGGTAAAATAGGAGTATGAATCGGCCCTATAAGAGCGCTCAGTCTGTGTCGAAGTATGACTGAGTGGACAACCCCCTAATACCCTCAGTAGTGGTTCCCAAGCGATAGACCGAGAGCACCCCCATTTTTATAGGTTGGGGGAAGTAAATAGCCCTTTTTTTTATGTTCCGTATAATTTGTTTTTTTAAATGAAATGAAAAAAAAAAAAACCCCAAGTGAAATAGAAGTTTTGGGGTTTATCTGGGTGCGTGCCCTCCCCCCCCCCCCCCCCCCCCCCCTGTGATGCGCGAGTGCGTGGCATGAAAATGGTGATGCAGGTGCTGTGGTTATTATTTTAAACATATGAACATAATTATGCCCATATATGGTAAGTATATGCCATATTCAGGTTCATATATAGGAAATATGTCTATATACACTGTAGCCTATGCGACATAATATGCAGGTGGCCAATTTAGAATGTTCCGTTTATTTCATTCGCATGTGGGGTGGGGGTGCGTCAGCTAGGTCGGGATGTAACGGGGTGCACGCACGCGGCCAAAACAAGTTTGGGAACCACTACTATCTGCCCCCCCCTCCCTCCCTCCCTCCCCCCCCCTGTACCCCCCTGTGTGACGGACACGACCACAGGATCAATACATTACCTGATTGTACCCATGCTGTTTTGTCCTTAAAGCCTCAAGCCCTGATGAGATAATAATGTAAAAACCTATACAAATAAAAAAAGACCATATGGAAACATAAATGCATGCATGGCAGCCACCACTCTTTCATAAATAAACACCTGTCTTAACCTTATTAGTACCTTGTGTCCTTTTGTGTTTGTTAAATGTATAACCCCAAAGATGGCCAGACCAGTGGTTCTAAACCATGAACCACCAAAGGTGTGGTGTGGACTAAATTATACTAATGGTTGTTGGTATAATTCCCCATGAGTCAAGTGCCATGAATTTTGGCCAAACGAGGCATGAGTTAAGGTTTCATTTAAAAAAAATGCCATAGCAACCCCCCCCCCCCCGACTTATTGGAGTAAGACTGGTTTCAGTGCTATTTGGCATGACCCACACATAGCTCCGTAAGGGAGTGGTTGCACCACTCAACAATCTGGCCTTGACGGCTCATAAATGCAAACAGAAAAGTCCTATTTGCATCATGCATGCTCATAGTGCATACCGTCCGTTGACTGCCCTCTGCTGGCACAAATGTGATCCATCCATTTTCTTCCCAATCACGTGCTGTAGGCCTACATCTATTATTTTGGCTTCTATGCAGCACAACTTTTATATCTCTCTGCTCTCGGGAAGAAACCACGAAAATGTTCATTTTTCCTAGAAATGAAAAAAAAAAATATATATATACACATCAGAAAATTTATAAAACCCTTATATATTATTTTTTAAACAAAGCAATACTGCCTCAAAGTTGGTATTCTGATTTTGGATATTGTCAGTTAGTTGCATGCGTCATTCATTATATTATCACCACGTGTCATATTTTATATACCACTTCACCCCAATCCAGCTCAAGTGGAGATAGGCTTTCTTGCCCGATGCTTCAACATGACAGACACTACTTTATATACCTGTATAGATAGGCCAAAAAGCAGGACTTTAAAACATTACAATAACTTCTGCAAAGAGGGAGAAGCAACTCTGTCTCCGGAGAAGAGATCCAGTGTAAGTCATTTTACACTTGGTCGCATGCTGAAAATAGCTGATCTACAAGCTGCGGTGCGTTGTGAGCTTGTAGATCTGCTATCTTCAACAAGTGTAAAATCAGCCGTTCCGACGCCATCAAGGCCCGCCAAAATACATTTTAGTCGACTAAAACTAGACTAACACTACAGTTGACTAAAATGTTACTAAGACTAAATGAAAACTATTCAAAAGACTGCCTCCTGCCGGGGGGAAGTTTTTAAACTTGCAAGTTTAAAACTTACAAAACTTACATGTAAGTTTAAAACACCAAAACCTACATGTAGTAAGTTTTGGGGGTCCTTGACATGAAATAGTTTGAGAACCACAGAGAAAGAAAGGTTTTTCAGAAAACTGTCAGGACTTGGAGGCCCCCATATATACCTATGACATAATTATTCTGTTGATACAGGCGTATTGATACAAATAGTTTTGACTGTTCGCACACAGCCATCACCCTCGACAATTACACAGCAACAACACCTCATCCTGTAGTCCCTTCACAATAAAGTGTCTCCCCTTTACCTCCCAATGCCACACATTTTACGCTGCAGGTTCTTAACAGGAAATAAGTGTAACTTAACATTGTGGGAGAGAGCAAGGCAGCGAGTGAGCGAGAGAGAGAGAGGGCCAAGAGTGGTGGGGGTTGACTGATAAGTGAGGCCCTTTTTGAAACTAGCTCCTCGCCCTACACACTTCCACTCGGTTTGAACATAGATATATAAATAATAGAGACGGCACTGGGATTCCCCTCCCATCCAGTACCGTCTCTATAGATTTATATATCTATGCTCAAACCAAGTGGAAGTGTGTAGGCTAGTTTCAAAATGGGGCTGACGGTCAGTCGGAGCTTGGAGCCCGCCTGAGGGTGCAGGAGGCCCGTTTCAATTGAAACATGGTGAAACATAGCAAAGGCCTCCTATGCTTAGTTAGAAGGCATTTGTAGAATCGTCCTCAGGTGTCAGGACTTAGAAGGCATTTGGTAGAACAGTCCTCAGGTCTAAATGGGTTAAGTAGGACTTAACCCTTTGACACCCTAGCTCAGTCACAACAATGCTTCGGCTAGTTTCGCTGCGAAGATATTTAGAGTACATCTAACAAGCTTCAGAACGTTTTTTGTTTGTTTTGTTTTTAAAATCGTATTATATAAAATGAGACCGCGACAAACAAAAGTGTACAAACCAACGAGGTTTATTTGCAGTCACAATGCTTACACTATAAGTAGCAGACATCCAAACAAAGTCCAACAGCTATTCACTCTATGTACCCAAAACATTCACATCAGGGACACAAACAAACCAAAAAAAAAAAAAAAAAGAAATTAAGAAAACTCAAAATGAACATCCATGAGTGCTGGCATGGTTAATGAGCTAGTCGTTTCACACAAACAGTTAGCAGCAACGTCGTAGAAGAAGGAACAACAAAGTTGCTAGTTATACTCCTGTCCGTCCGTCCGTCCGCGGTCGTTTCTCTTTCTTTTATACTGTTCTGTAATTCCCGGCCGTTTTTTTAGAGGATTTGACGCCATAGGTTTCTTGAGATTCATTTAAAAAAAACGAAAAATCGGTTTAAATTCCTTCAGATATGAGCTCTGACACCGTGGACCAGCGGGCGTTCCAGCTTTTATAAAAGCCCCGATTCGCACTTTCCGTCGTACGAAAACAGCAGGAGCCTACCATATAGCTTGTGAGGCGTCGCGGAATGTCGCGACGCGTCGCGAGCTCGTCGTAGGGCGTCGGCCGTTCTCGTCGGTGCGACGGGAGCATAATATAAATGCAGGCAGAAAGAATAGTCTCGAGGCGAGGCGAGAAGCCGCCTAGATACCCTGGCTTGTTTGGGGCCCTCCCCTCCTCCCCCCCCCCAAAAACAGAAACACCGTCAGGAGGTTCTAGCAGTCGGTCACAGCACCATGGGACACGGCACGCACACTCAGTCACCAGGGAGCCATTTTGTTTCCCTTCACCACACACACACACACACACTTATCACACTCGCACACAAGAGGACTCCACTGCAAGGACCCTTAGTTCTAAAGAACGCAATCGGTCGGTCACACACACACACACACACACACACACACACACACACACGGACTCCACTGCAGGACCCTTACTTCTAAAGAACGCGGTCAGTCGGTCGGTCGGTCCCATAAACTGGGGGTCCCCGGCCTTCCATCCATCCATCCATCCATCCAAAGAGAGGAGTGTAAACAAAATGGTGTGAGACTGCCACCTGGCCTACCAGAGGGTAAAATGGAGCTATTACCATTATTGCTTGCACATCAAAATCAATCAGACTGCTAAAAAAAAAAAAAAAAAAAAAAAAAGGAAATGGGGAGAAAAAGCGAAGTGTGTGTTTATCGTATGCACATCAGACCTATACTGTAGTGGAGAAGGGCTCAGGGCAACAGGGTCTCGTTCGGAGGGGGGGGGGGGGGAAGAGGGTCAGCGAGCTGCCCCCCCCCATCCCCCCCCTCACCCCATATCCCCCCCCCCCGTCCCGTCCCGGCCTGGCCTGGTCGTGCCGCCTGTCGGCTGTCGTATAAGAAGAAGGGAAAATGGCTATTTTATTTACATCGACTCCGACCCAGAGGGGCAGAGAAACATGTATTGTACAAATGTGGTCTGACTCCCAACCTCCTCCTCCTCCTCCTTCTCAAGGTAGTGTAGGTCTCTCTTCCTCCTCCTCACCCAAACCCAGCCCTAAAAGTCTTTATTTACACACCGGAGAGGACTTTTATTCCTTTTTGTTACGCGATTAATTCGCCCCAAGAAATCTATATATATATATTTATTTTTTTCTCCTCCCCACAACTGATTGTGTCTCGAGTACATTCACACAGGGTCCTGATTACGTGGAGATAAAGCAACGCTTTTTTTTTTTTCTTTTTTTTCTCAGGAAAGAGGTTTGATTTTTGCCATGAATTAATTAAAACAAAAAGGCATAAACTAATATTGTTTGATGCACATTTTTTTTAGAAGAGTTTAATTTTTATATATATATTTTTTTTTAAGTCTTCATAAATAATCACCACCGGTGTGTAAAAGGGCCTGGTTTATGTTGTAGTCGCGTGCTGGCCGTTAATAATAGCCGATCTACAAGCTCACAATGTTTAGCTTTTAGATGGTTTTAAACCCATTTTTGGGGCGGGAACCCCTTGTAGTGTTTTTAGGAATCATGTTATACTTTAGCTATTGAAAAATAGCAGATCTACAAGCTCATAGCACGGCACCGAGTGCCACGCTACGAGCTTGTAGGTCTGCTATTTTTTTTGAAAAATAAATCTTGAAAATGTGATGCAAATCTTTGAATATAATATAATAATATATTCTTTCAGAGCCAACTCAAATCTTTGCTTCTGGGGGGTGGGGGGTCCCTGGAACAACATATTTTCAGATGGGGGGGGGGGTCCCTGGAACAACATTTTGAGATGGGGGGGGGGGGGGGGGGGGGGGGCGGCCAATTACATAATAATCTTGGGGGTCCTTCAAATAGTAATTAAATAGTTTGAGAACGACTGACATAGAAACATGGGGATTTTGATTGGGCACAGCGTGCAGTCCAAACATAAAGCAGGCCATACGTTAACGTAATAAGAACTCTATCATCCACGAATACTCCATAACTCAAGTCGTCGACGCACTCCCTCTCTCTCTCTCATTCGTTCATTCGTTCGTTGGTGTCTCTCTCCCTCTCTCTCTCTCGCCCGCCCTCGCTGTGAAAAGCTCGCTTCCCACAATTTTTAAAGACAGCTGCACTAGACTCACTACACTGTAAAAAGATCAGTCACACTTTTTTTCTGGTTGATTTTTTTTTCTTTTGAATTCAATCATCAATCATCATCATCATCATCATTATCATCATTATTATAAACATTGTTCAAAATGTTATGAAAAAAGAAATTTACACTTGTGTTGTGTGTTTGTGTGTGTGTGTGTTTTTTTTGTTTGTTTTCTCTATACAAGGCAGGCAGAAAGCAGGTTACTATGTTTAAACCACCCCCTCCCTCCCCCCTCCTCCCCCCCCCCTCCCCTCCACCCCCAAATCATTCCATTCCAAAATCCGGAGCCGGCGCCCGCCTCCTCTCATCTCATCGTGTTCCGGTCCATGGTTTCCCTCTTTCCAGAGTGCGTAGAAGTTGTGTGTGTGTGTGTGTGTGTCCCGTCCCACCCCCTCCCCCCCACCCACCCCCTCCCCCGTATATATTTATATATGTATATATCAAAAAAGGGTGGGGTGGGGGTGGGGGGGGGGGGGGGGTCAGGTGGGAGACGACAAAAAAACCTAAATCGGGGAATGAATCGATCGGTGCAACAACGTAAAAGAGGCGACACCGGAGGATGGTATCGTGTTTTTGTTTGTGTGATTATTTAACCCATTCTGACCTGAGATCAGATTCATACGAGGTTTCCGCCGGACACACACTGGGTCTGATGAACTCATTCTGACCTGAGATCAGATTCAAAAAAAATGTCAGTCGCTCTTCGATTTTTTTCAAAAAATAGCAGACCTACAAGCTCGTATCGCGCCACTCGGTGGCGCGATATGAGCTTGTAGATCTGCTATTTTTTAAATAGCTAAAGCATAACATGATGCTGACACCAAAATGGGTGCCCGGTCAGAATGGGTTAAATGGATATCGCCGCCGCCGCCCCACCCAACAGCGCCCCCTGTGTGGCCACTGTTGCCCATGCAGCAGCTACAATGATAATAGTATATCTCTCTGTGGGGGGGGGGGGCGCTTTAAGAAAAGAGGGGGCTCTCTCCCCAGGCATCCTGGCCCGAGGGGGAGGGGGGTCGACGGGGGTGAGGGGGGTAGGTGAGGCGATGGAGCCGCGGCGGGGGGCGGAGGAGAGGGGGGGAGGAGGAGTGGTGGAGGTAGGAGGAGGAGGGGGGAGGGCGGCGGGAGGAGTAAGACTGAAGAGGAGGAGGAGGAGGAGGAAGAGGAGGAGGAGGAGGAGATGTGGAATGTCAGCTCATCATGTCGTTGCTGTTCACGCCGTACGTTGAGTTCTTCATGCTGTCGTTCACCTCTCTTCTGAACACCGACAGGTTCTGGGTGAACCTGCACACACACACACGCACACACACACGACACACACACACACACACAAACCACACATGCGACACACGCACAACACAAGCACGCACGCAAGCACACAAACCACACACGCGCACACACACACAGACACAAAATTACCGTATTGCTGCCGATAGAAGACCACTCTGATTATAAAACGACCTCCCATTTTTTAAAGACTCATTTGTGGAAAAAGAACATTGAAATTCATATAGTCTCTAGTCGCCGATTATAATACGACCCAATTCTTATTTTTTAAGGATATGTCCATAACCAACGTATAGTCTTATATTCAGCACAATAAGGAGTACGTGTCATGACTGAAAATGTTATGGAATGGCCGCCAGACTAATATCACTGCCTAAATATTAAGTCTGGAACTTCGGCGGTGAAGATGTTATTTCCAAGGGGGCGGGGTTACGTCACAGTAAAAAAAAGTCTCACTTTGAATAGTGGGCTCTGATTGGTCACCCACAACTCTAGGGGTGAGGGAAATGTAAGAGCACCAGACCAATCTCATCTCCCCAGGGATTTTATTTTTCCTGTGGCAGATTTGTCTGGTTTCCAGGCTCTGTGTGTGTGTGTGTGTGCGTGCGTGCGTGCGTGCGTGCGTGCGCGTGCGTGTGTGTGTGTGTGTGTGCGTCTCACCTGTCGCGGTTCTTGGTTAGCAGGTTGCGCTCTATTCCCTCCATGAGGTTTTCAAAGCATAAGTGCATGGCTTGCTGCTTCTCCGGAGGCTGGCTGTTCACAATGCTGTTCCTCAGGTCGGCGAAATACTGCAGGACGCACAACAGTAGAAAGCATAGATGCACTGTAAATATCACTCTACAGTACAGGTGGTCCTATAGGATGAGAGGAGTCTAAACGTTTTTCAGGGCAAGGACCCCCTTTAGCTGAGAGAGAGAGAGAGATGAAGCAGGGACCCCTTTAGCTGAGAGAGAGAGAGAGATGAAGCAGGGACCCCTTTAGCTGAGAGAGAGAGAGATGAAGCAGAGACCCCTTTAGCTGAGAGAGAGAGAGAGATGAAGCAGGGACCCCTTTAGCTGAGAGAGAGAGAGATGAAGCAGGGACCCCTTTAGCTGAGAGAGAGAGAGAGAGATGAAGCAGGGACCCCTTTAGCTGAGAGAGAGAGATGAAGCAGGGACCCCTTTAGCTGAGAGAGAGAGAGATGAAGCAGGGACCCCTTTAGCTGAGAGAGAGAGAGAGAGATGAAGCAGGGACCCCTTTAGCTGAGAGAGAGAGAGAGAGAGAGATGAAGCAGGGACCCCTTTAGCTGAGAGAGAGAGAGAGAGATGAAGCAGGGACCCCTTTAGCTGAGAGAGAGAGATGAAGCAGGGACCCCTTTAGCTGAGAGAGAGAGATGAAGCAGGGACCCCTTTAGCTGAGAGAGAGAGAGAGATGAAGCAGGGACCCCTTTAGCTGAGAGAGAGAGAGATGAAGCAGGGACCCCTTTAGCTGAGAGAGAGAGAGATGAAGCAGGGACCCCTTTAGCTGAGAGAGAGAGAGATGAAGCAGGGACCCCTTTAGCTGAGAGAGAGAGAGATGAAGCAGGGACCCCTTTAGCTGAGAGAGAGAGAGAGATGAAGCAGGGACCCCTTTAGCTGAGAGAGAGAGAGATGAAGCAGGGACCCCCTTTAGCTGAGAGAGAGAGAGATGAAGCAGGGACCCCTTTAGCTGAGAGAGAGAGAGAGAGATGAAGCAGGGACCCCTTTAGCTGAGAGAGAGAGAGATGAAGCAGGGACCCCCTTTAGCTGAGAGAGAGAGAGATGAAGCAGGGACCCCTTTAGCTGAGAGAGAGATGAAGCAGGGACCCCTTTAGCTGAGAGAGAGAGAGAGAGAGATGAAGCAGGGACCCCTTTAGCTGAGAGAGAGATGAAGCAGGGACCCCTTTAGCTGAGAGAGAGATGAAGCAGGGACCCCTTTAGCTGAGAGAGATGAAGCAGGGACCCCTTTAGCTGAGAGAGAGAGAGAGATGAAGCAGGGACCCCTTTAGCTGAGAGAGAGAGAGATGAAGCAGGGACCCCTTTAGCTGAGAGAGAGAGAGAGATGAAGCAGGGACCCCTTTAGCTGAGAGAGAGAGAGAGATGAAGCAGGGACCCCTTTAGCTGAGAGAGAGATGAAGCAGGGACCCCTTTAGCTGAGAGAGAGATGAAGCAGGGACCCCTTTAGCTGAGAGAGAGATGAAGCAGGGACCCCACGCGCTACATATGGCATTTTCTTTGGTTGGCCTTTCCTTCTGCACCGTACTCCTTCACTTTCGATTAGAATGGCTCATAACTCTAAATCTACGGCGCTCTCCCAGGGTACAGGCTTTAGTTCCGACATACTATTGACCCGAAACCTCAATCCCTAACCTAACCATAACCGCAAGCACGGGAGCAGTGCATGCCCCCGAAACATGAAAAAGGTTAAACGGCATGCTAATAAATGTCTTGTGTATTACCTTCTCGTTGAGTAGGATGAGGCCCAACAGTGGTCTGGACATGGACCACTGGTTCCGGCAGTCCTCAAAGATGATGATGTTCAGAACTGTGGACAGCATCTGTGAAAAGAAAGAAACAGGCTAATCCGTTTGGACCTCGACACGGAGGTTCTGGAGCATCCATCTATACCTCCCACTTCAAGCCTAGTGTCCCTGTTCTAACCACAGTGTCATAACCCTGTCTGGCGCCCTTATGCCTCAGTCCCTGGACCGCCACCCTGGCCCTGGCATCGGTATCGGACGGTATTCTGTACCGAATCAGTACAGAATATCGGAGACGTGGTGGTGGGTCTACTACCTTCTGGATCATCTCTAGGTTAAAGGAGAATTCCATACTAAAAGGCTTCCTTACCTTTCTTTGTAGTTGTTACGTCCCCACCAAAGAGGTCCAGGTGTTATTTTGTGCAAAAGCTCCTTATTGGCTATTTCCCCTACTATAAGCCCTAAATGAATTGCATTGAATGGAATGGGAATTGAATGGGGCTATGGGGTGTTGTGCTAATTCGCTTATTTCCATCGCTCAAAATTATAATTTCTTTGTATATATCCTCTCTTCATAATGTAAATAATATCCCAAGCGGCACACTTTACTACTTATTTCGAGGAAATAAGCGAACTAGCATAACACCCCATAGCCATTCAATTCCCATTCAATGCAATGCAATTCATTGAGGGCTTATGGTAGGGAAAATAGCCAATAAGGAGTTTTTGCACAAAAAAACACCTGGACCTCTTTGGTGGGGACGTAACGACTACAAAGAAAGGTAAGAAAGATAAGAAAGCATTCTAGCATGGAATTCTCCTTTAAAAACATCTTAAGTTAAAGGTTTAGTGGCGGCTGTGGCTCAGGAGGTAGAGCAGGTCGTCCAATGATCCATGGGCCGGCGGTTTCGAATCCCGGCTCCTCCTCCTGTCTACATGTCAAAGTGTCCTTGGGCAAGACACTGCATGTGGGGACATTGCCTCCAATGAGTCGGTCGGTGTGAGCTCGCCACCGTCGGTGTGTGAATGTGTGAAGTGAGGACGCTGGCGTCGGCTGTTCGCCGCTTCACCTCCCAATGTATGAATGAATGAACCGTTGTAAAGAGCTTTGAGCACTTGGAAAAGCGCTATAAAAATGCAATTCAATTCATCATTAAAGTAGCGGTAGATGTAGGAGATAAGGTTGGACGGTTTGGGACATTTTAAAACCCCGGTTTACTATTGCCAAAATACCCTGTTTTTCGGTTTTACCGTCTAATTAATTTTAACGTGGCCATGCGTTATTTCATTTTGTTAATCAGAGACTGCTATTACAGTCTATCGCCACAAGATGGCCCCTTTCGCTATTGTAATGTCTCGTCAGTCATGTTCGCCTGTCTTGTCCCTCTCTGCCTACCGTAGTGTATACTGTAGCAGTGTAGCCCCCAGGAACAGGCAAACAGCGTTGCTGGTTACCTGGCGCCTGTTCCGACTTGATCTCAGTGATTATTTTACCCATTACATTAGTATCTTATGATGTGACAGAAACGAGTCATGAACGCATCCATAAACAATGCGCGACGACCCGCTGTAAGCTTGTAGATCGGCTATTTTCTGCACGCGCTCCGCAGTACGGCGACGTATAATTAATTCTAGATTGGAAGTGGAGACGCAGCCGTTGTCTCGCATCAGATTATTTCAGCATGATCAACTGAGTTTAGTTCATGCCTCACAGAGAGTGGGCCAGTAGCTGTTGCTGATAGGAATATTTTTGCAATGCTGAGCTGCAACGAATCTGTTGTGACTGTCTGTCCCAGCATAGCTCTGTGTCTGTGCTACAGCAACAAGTGATTTTGTGACTTGACGTAAACCATACAGCGCACGCACGCACACACACATAGTTTATTATTTAGCGCTTGTGTGTCACTTGGCTTCAGCGTTGCCCGTCATGGTGCACGCACGTTAGGGGGAGGCGGGCGGGGGAGAGCAAGTCTTGTAACTGGCACAAGAATTTAGTCAGACACAGACGGACGGATGGATCATGCGATGCTGCCATTCTCCACTGCTTCCGTAAACAATAATCACGGCCACCCAACGCTCATGTCAGGTTAAACGGTTTCTCGGTTTTGACGGAAAAAACCTTAATGAAATCATTAAACCGTATTAAACCGCGAAACCGAAATATCGCACAACCTTAGTAGGAGACAGGGGGGGGGGTCTACTACCTGCTGGATCATCTCGGGGTGTTGCTGCATGATGAGCAGGAAGCGGTCGTCCGAGGCCATGGGCGCCGGGCGCTTCTTGGTGGAGCGCGACAGCTGCTTGAACAGGTAGGTAACGATGTGGTCCAGACTGGAGCAGCACCCTGTGCACACCATCGTATCTGCGCACACGCAGAGACACGCGGAGACACACACACACACATACACACAGACACACACACGTTTTTATTACAGTCAGACTCACTCCTGATCTTCCGCCGTGGTCGCCTCTTGAGACTCCTCCTTAACCCGTTCTGACCCGAGATCAGATTCTATAAACGTCTTCTACATCCTGACAGTTTTCTGATAAAGCCATGTTTCTATGTCAGTGGTTCTTCGATTTTTCAAAAATGGCAGACCTACAAGCTCGTATCGCGCCACTCGTGCGATATGAGCTTGTAGATCTGCTATTTTTCAATAGCTAAAGCATAACATGATGCCGACACCAAAATGGGTGCCCGTTCAGAATGGGTTAACTTAAATTGAGTTATGAGAAACCTCATAACAACATTTTTGAGGTTTCTTTTGGCATAAATCAGTGCTATTGAACGGAACGCCCTTTACGTCTGTTGTTTTCGAAAATATTGAACCAATGGAAAAGTAGTAAAAAGTGCGTTGGACAAAACCTTTTAACTCCATTGGACCCTCAAAATGTCTGCTAAAACAGCTAACTCCACCACCTCTTCCCATCTCATGGAAGTAATTGACAATATATAAAGTTACAACACCAACTTTGATGAGGCTGTATTGCTTTGTTTTAAAAATATAAACTTTTCTTAATTTCCCGAAAAATGAACATTTTAGAGTTATGAGGTTTCCTCCAGACAGCAGAGATATTAAGTAAACCTAACTCTAAAAATCGGTTTTGACCATAAAACAGGCCTTTTTCTTTTGAGGACCACGAAAATGATCCACACGTCTATTTCTCATTATTCCACTGTCCCTAAACAAACTCTATAGTAATTATTATCAGAATATAGTGCTATAACCTTTAAACACACACACTTTCACTTAATCCAACTTTAAATACAGCATACAAAGAAATTACCGACGCATTCCTATTTAATAATCTGTTGCTTTCAAAATCTCGAAACGTTTGATTTTGTCTGAAAGATCTTTCCAACAAAAGGAAACGATTCGGAGGATTACACAAAAAAAACAAAACATAATTGCAATCGTCTGAGATAATTGCTGCCAGATGTATCTTACCCAGCGCTCTGATATGGAGGACAGGATGTACATGACCACATGAGGCTCCAGATGTATCTTACCCAGCGCGGTGAGCCCCTCTGATACAGAGGACAGGATGTACATGACCACATGAGGCTCCAGATGTATCTTACCCAGCGCGGTGAGCCCCTCTGATATGGAGGACAGGATGTACATGACCACATGAGGCTCCAGATGTATCTTACCCAGCGCGGTGAGCCCCTCTGATACGGAGGACAGGATGTACATGACCACATGAGGCTCCAGATGTATCTTACCCAGCGCGGTGAGCCCCTCTGATACAGAGGACAGGATGTACATGACCACATGAGGCTCCAGATGTATCTTACCCAGCGCGGTGAGCCCCTCTGATACGGAGGACAGGATGTACATGACCACATGGGGCTCCAGATGTATCTTACCCAGCGCGGTGAGCCCCTCTGATATGGAGGACAGGATGTACATGACCACATGAGGCTCCAGATGTATCTTACCCAGCGCGGTGAGCCCCTCTGATAGGGAGGACAGGATGTACATGACCACATGAGGCTCCAGATGTATCTTACCCAGCGCGGTGAGCCCCTCTGATATGGAGGACAGGATGTACATGACCACATGAGGCTCCAGATGTATCTTACCCAGCGCGGTGAGCCCCTCTGATACGGAGGACAGGATGTACATGACCACATGAGGCTCCAGATGTATCTTACCCAGCGCGGTGAGCCCCTCTGATATGGAGGACAGGATGTACATGACCACATGAGGCTCCAGATGTATCTTACCCAGCGCGGTGAGCCCCTCTGACATGGAGGACAGGATGTACATGACCACATGAGGCTCCAGATGTATCTTACCCAGCGCGGTGAGCCCCTCTGATACGGAGGACAGGATGTACATGACCACATGAGGCTCCAGATGTATCTTACCCAGCGCGGTGAGCCCCTCTGATAGGGAGGACAGGATGTACATGACCACATGAGGCTCCAGATGTATCTTACCCAGCGCGGTGAGCCCCTCTGATATGGAGGACAGGATGTACATGACCACATGAGGCTCCAGATGTATCTTACCCAGCGCGGTGAGCCCCTCTGATAGGGAGGACAGGATGTACATGACCACATGAGGCTCCAGATGTATCTTACCCAGCGCGGTGAGCCCCTCTGATATGGAGGACAGGATGTACATGACCACATGAGGCTCCAGATGTATCTTACCCAGCGCGGTGAGCCCCTCTGATACAGAGGACAGGATGTACATGACCACATGGGGCTCCAGATGTATCTTACCCAGCGCGGTGAGCCCCTCTGATACGGAGGACAGGATGTACATGACCACATGAGGCTCCAGATGTATCTTACCCAGCGCGGTGAGCCCCTCTGATAGGGAGGACAGGATGTACATGACCACATGAGGCTCCAGATGTATCTTACCCAGCGCGGTGAGCCCCTCTGATAGGGAGGACAGGATGTACATGACCACATGAGGCTCCAGATGTATCTTACCCAGCGCGGTGAGCCCCTCTGATATGGAGGACAGGATGTACATGACCACATGAGGCTCCAGGTGTATCTTACCCAGCGCGGTGAGCCCCTCTGATACGGAGGACAGGATGTACATGACCACATGAGGCTCCAGATGTATCTTACCCAGCGCGGTGAGCCCCTCTGATATGGAGGACAGGATGTACATGACCACATGAGGCTCCAGATGTATCTTACCCAGCGCGGTGAGCCCCTCTGATACAGAGGACAGGATGTACATGACCACATGGGGCTCCAGATGTATCTTACCCAGCGCGGTGAGCCCCTCTGATACGGAGGACAGGATGTACATGACCACATGAGGCTCCAGATGTATCTTACCCAGCGCGGTGAGCCCCTCTGATAGGGAGGACAGGATGTACATGACCACATGAGGCTCCAGATGTATCTTACCCAGCGCGGTGAGCCCCTCTGATACGGAGGACAGGATGTACATGACCACATGAGGCTCCAGATGTATCTTACCCAGCGCGGTGAGCCCCTCTGATAGGGAGGACAGGATGTACATGACCACATGAGGCTCCAGATGTATCTTACCCAGCGCGGTGAGCCCCTCTGATAGGGAGGACAGGATGTACATGACCACATGAGGCTCCAGATGTATCTTACCCAGCGCGGTGAGCCCCTCTGATATGGAGGACAGGATGTACATGACCACATGAGGCTCCAGGTGTATCTTACCCAGCGCGGTGAGCCCCTCTGATACGGAGGACAGGATGTACATGACCACATGAGGCTCCAGATGTATCTTACCCAGCGCGGTGAGCCCCTCTGATACGGAGGACAGGATGTACATGACCACATGAGGCTCCAGGTGTATCTTACCCAGCGCGGTGAGCCCCTCTGATATGGAGGACAGGATGTACATGACCACATGAGGCTCCAGATGTATCTTACCCAGCGCGGTGAGCCCCTCCGATATGGAGGACAGGATGTACATGACCACATGGGGCTCCAGATGTATCTTACCCAGCGCGGTGAGCCCCTCTGATATGGAGGACAGGATGTACATGACCACATGAGGCTCCAGATGTATCTTACCCAGCGCGGTGAGCCCCTCTGATATGGAGGACAGGATGTACATGACCACATGAGGCTCCAGATGTATCTTACCCAGCGCGGTGAGCCCCTCCGATATGGAGGACAGGATGTACATGACCACATGGGGCTCCAGATGTATCTTACCCAGCGCGGTGAGCCCCTCTGATATGGAGGACAGGATGTACATGACCACATGAGGCTCCAGATGTATCTTACCCAGCGCGGTGAGCCCCTCTGATATGGAGGACAGGATGTACATGACCACATGGGGCTCCAGGCTGGCGATGAAGTTCATGTGGTCCTGAGTCAGCACTTCCAGCAGAGAATAGAAGGACTGGCTGAGCTTGGGGTAGTCCTGAGTCACCGCAAAAAAACACACAAACATGAGTCAGCACTTCTTCCAGGAAGGAGAGAGAGAGAGAGAGAGAGGCCTTCCTCAGAATCAACACATTGTTGTTGATTCTGAGGAAGGCCCAACATGAGGGCGAGAGCGAGATTAGGCGCAGAGCGTTGTGAAGTCACCATCGTCCGAGGTATGTCCCGAAAGGGAGAGAATCGTAAATTATCCCCCCCCCCCCCTTCCCCTAGTCTCGGTAGCTCAGAGACGTCTTTTGGCGCGGGTGGTGAACCGGGAGAAAAGGAGCACTCCGTTTTGACTGGTTTTCCCAATCATACTGTAACTCGAGAACTCGCCAGTTTACAGACTCGCCGCAGCGAAAGTTCTTCATCAATGTCCTTCATGCTGTCTTTATCAGTGTAGTATGTCAAACCCACAGATTTTATTATATCATAGTTCATCTCCAAAGTGATCAGATTAATTTGTGAAATTACATGGTCAGCTATTCAATGATAAAAAGGTGAGTATGTGAATGAATACCAATTAGGTAGGCCTACCATTTCAGGATATTGTTTACTAATGACATTACATTGTTTCGGTACTTTGGTGTTTAACACTAGATGAAGTGGAAATGCTGAAAGTTTAAACTCTAAACAACTATCCTCTCTCTCTCTCTCTCTCTCAATTCAATGCAATTTAAATGAAGATTAAGTAAAACTAAAATGCACTAAACCACGGTTTAGTGCATTTCTCCGGTAGTTCTCCGGTATCCCCTGTATATACAGTACCAGTCACTGTGGGGAAGGCTTAGTAACAGTCTGTATATAGTGGTACACGTACCAGTAAGTCACTGTGGGGAATGGAGAGCAGCAGTTTGATGAAGGTCTGCAGGGCGTTGTCCAGAGCGTCGTCGCCGTACAGCCGGAAGACGCCGAAGTTGACGTAGTTTCCGCTGAGCACGGCCTTCAGCATGGCGAAGCACACGCTCACCCCCTTCAGCTTCACCCCGTACACCTGGTCCTTTGGTACCTCCCCCAACGTCAGGATACGGTTACCTGAGAGAGGAGAGGAGAGAGGAGAGAGGTATGTTAGAGAGGCTTCACCCCGTACACCTGGTCCTTTGGTACCTCCCCCAGCGTCAGGATACGGTTACCTGAGAGGAGAGGAGAGGAGAGAGGTATGTTAGAGAGGCTTCACCCCGTACACCTGGTCCTTTGGTACCTCCCCTAACGTCAGGATACGGTTACCTGAGAGAGGAGAGGAGAGAGGAGAGGAGAGGAGAGGAGAGGAGAGGAGAGAGGAGAGAGGTATGTTAGAGAGGCTTCACCCCGTACACCTGGTCCTTTGGTACCTCCCCTAACGTCAGGATACGGTTACCTGAGAGAGGAGAGGAGAGGAGAGGAGAGGAGAGGAGAGGAGAGGAGAGGAGAGGAGAGGAGGGGAAGACCAGGACAGAACCAAAGTGCAACATGGTTGAGTTTGGGCTTTTTCTGCCTTTATTGAAAGTAGAGACTGACAGGAAATGGGGAGAGAGAGAGAGAGATGGGGGGAAGATACGCTGGAAAGCCCGTCGGGATCGGGAGTCGAACCCGCGCCACGCCGTCAGGCTGGCTCAGCAGCCTCTAGGGGACCAGACGGTTGAGCTAACCGTCAGGCTGGCTCAGCGGCCTAGGAGCCCAGACGGTTGAGCTAACCGTCAGGCTGGCTCAGCGGCCTAGGAGCCCAGACGGTTGGGCTAACCGTCAGGCTGGCTCAGCAGCCTCTAGGGGACCAGACGGTTGAGCTAACCGTCAGCCTGGTTCAGCAGCGCCTAGGAGCCCAGACGGTTGAGCTAACCGTCAGGCTGGCTCAGGGGCCTAGGAGCCCAGACGGTTGAGCTAACCGTCAGGCTGGCTCAGCGGCCTAGGAGCCCAGACGGTTGGGCTAACCGTCAGGCTGGCTCAGCGGCCTAGGAGCCCAGACGGTTGAGCTAACCGTCCCGGGCCAACATTGTGGAGTTTGTAAGGATTTAAAGGTTGAACATACCGTAGGTCGTGATCATCTTGCTGGTTTCTCTGAACAGCAGGATGCCATTCGGTGAGGAGACATCAAACTGGAGCCTTTGGGATCTAGAAAAACAAGACCAATGTTCTCCTTTATACATCCACCGCCAGAGCCCCGACAACTATACCAATCATTTAGAGAACGTGACGTCCAGCGCGTTCGCATCGAGAACGGAGCCGCGTGATCATACGCACCTGTTGTGAACGAGCTCGGCCATGAGCTTGAGGACAGGCGTGGTGCATGCTGGGTCGTGGTACCACAGCTCTATGGCTCTCTGCAGGATGGGCATGTAGGCTGGGTATCTGAGAGGCCCAGTGAAGGTCACACTATGACAACATTTAACCCATTCTGACCTGAGATCAGATTCATACGAGGTTTCCACTGGACACACACTGTGTCTGATGAACCCATTCTGACCTGAGATCAGATTCTAAAAATGTCAGTCGTTCTTTGATTTTTCAAAAATAGCAGACCTACAAGCTCAGCTTGTAGGTCTGCTATTTTTCAATAGCTAAAGCATAACATGATGCCGACACCAAAATGGGTGCCTGGTCAGAATGGGTTAACTAGAGAAACACTGTTTTCAGCGGTAACTAACTTAGTGTGAGGTTTTAGAACCAAGTGTCCTAATGCGTTTTAAATGGACGTACAAGATTGGGTACAAACGGCACGCTGCCGCCTTGTTGTTGGAACTCTTGCCCTCAAAGAGGACAATGCGACGACTGTCTCGTCTACACTGGAGTTGGAAGAGAGAGAACTAAAGGAGAGGACTAAATGAGTTGGAAGAGAGAAATGGTAAATGGTGCATTTATATAGCGCCTTTATCCAAAGCGCTTTACATAGATTGTGCATTACATTCACCCATTCACACACACATTCATACACCGATTGCGGCAGAAGCCATGCAAGGTACCAACCAGCACATCGGGAGCAATTTGGGGTTCAGTGTCTTGCCCAAGGACACTTCGACATGTAGACAGGAGGAGGAGCCGGGATTCGAACCGCCGACCCATGGATCATTGGACGACCTGCTCTACCTCCTGAGCCACAGTCGCCCCATGAGAGAACTAAAGGCTTCTTTCTGGTCAAAACGGATGTTATTGACCGCGTTATGAAGCGGTTGTCAAGAAGAGTGACAGGTTGACAAAAGGCAGTGGTTCTCAAAACGGGGTCTCCTGGGGAGGTTTCCAGGGGATCCCCCCATAGATTATTAACCCATTCTGACCGGGCACCCATTTTGGTGTCAGCATCATGTTATGCTTTAGCTATTTAAAAATAGCAGATCTACAAGCTCATATCGCGCCACCGAGTGGCGCGATACGAGCTTGTAGGTCTGCTATTTTTGAAAAATCGAAGAGCGACTGACATTTTTAGAATCTGATCTCAGGTCAGAATGGGTTAATCAGACCCAGTGTGTGTCCGGTGGAAACCTCGTATGAATCTGATCTCAGGTCAGAATGGGTTAAAAGGATAGAGGACTGATCTGGCACGAAGCTCCGCCCCCTCCGCTATTCATGTCAGTGGAAGTTGCTCAGTGGCGTTTTGAAGCACCCGGAGGGCCCGTCTATTTCCGCCTTCTTTTTGGGCGCATTTCCGCATTGGACCTCCACATTTTGGTGGTCCAATGCGGAAGTGCAACCGAGCGCTCAATGTTAAAGCCCAGCTGCACGGAAATTGTCAATATATTTAGTCATAGTTTTAGTCATCATAAGCTTAGTTTTTATTTAGTCTTCGTCAGTGGAGAAAAAAGGTAGTCCACAAACATAGTTTTAGTGGACAGAATGAGCACTAGTAGAACATAGTTTTAGTGGCCAGAATGAGCACTAGTAGAACATAGTTTTAGTGGACAGAGTGAGCACTAGTAGAACATAGTTTTAGTGGACAGAGTGAGCACTGCCGTGAAAGGATACATCCAGTCAAAGAGCATCATGAAGCTGGTCTTAGCGTTGAAGGCAAAGGCGATGCCTCTCAGGTCCCGGACCAAACCCACCAGAGTCCTCTGCAACGGGAGAGAGACATAGGAACACACAACGTTAGAGAGAGAGAGAGAGAGAGGCGCTGGGTCTGAATGTTGTACATATTGGGCCACCCGGGCCGTGGCCCAGTGAGATTAGAGCTGGCCCAGTCTGACTTCCAAAAGAGGGGCCTACATAGCCCAGAGCCTTAGATATAGACAGAGTTACGCAAACTGCGTTCACTTCATGGGGCTTCAGTCCAATAGACTTCTGTTGAGAATGGGGACAACCAACTGGGACAAGTCCTGGACCGGAAGTATAGGCAGAAATGCATTGGACTCAGCTTTAATGATCTTAAATCCCTTTATTTTTTGATTGTTTTGTAGTAATAGTACAACATAAACATTAAAGAGACTTTAGTTGTTACTGTACAATACTTTAGAACAGTTGTCATGTGGCACACATGCTTAAAATATCTCTTATATTTGCGCCGCCCTCGTTGAAAACAATTTATTTCCAACTCCAGCTTGTCTCAGTTCAGGCTGCATGAACAGCGCTCGAGCGCTCGGTTTCTGCCCCCTCTATACCGTAACTCTCCTATTAGATGGATCCGGCAGCCCTTCAACCTCTGTGCATGCAAATAGCGATTCTAATTTGCCCAGTGGATAATTAAATCCACGCCACGCTCCGCCTGCACAAGAGTGCTTGGCAGTGACTGTCAAACAGCCGTGGGGCATTGTGAAGAGTCCTTACCTTGGCTTCCTGTTCGTTGAAGGTGTTGGTGCTGAGCATCTGAGCCACGGTTTCAAACGCCGCTGTGAGCGGCAGCATGAACTGTTCAAACTGGTCCTCGTCCTCGCCTGGAAGCACAACACACATCAACTTAACCCCCGTTACCGAGAAAACACACTATAGCAATGATGACTCATCAAAACATAGAGCCTGTTAACACTTATCGTAACAGAATATATCTCTCTCTCACACACACACACACACACACACACACAAAGACCTGAGACCAGGTTCTACAAAATGTCTTCCAAATCCTGACACGCGTGTGCGTGCGTGCGTACCTAGATCCACCATGAGAAGGCGTCCCAGGGCAGTGTAGAAGGTGGTTCGACAGCGCATGTCACTGAGATTTGATTGGTTGTTGACGCCCAGGAATGAGAAGTGCTCACTCTGAAATGACAAGAACTCTGGTTTAGTTCACTGTAAAGGATCGGCAGGTTCATACAGAGTCTGTCCACGTTATATATCCTTTAAACAAAGAGACAGGGTCCTGTAACGTTTTTTAACACAGGGACAGGGTCCTGTAACGTTTTTAACACAGGGACAGGGTCCTGTAACGTTTTTAACACAGGGACAGGGTCCTGTAACGTTTTTAACACAGGGACAGGGTCCTGTAACGCTTTTTTAACACAGGGACAGGGTCCTGTAACGTTTTTAACACAGGGACAGGGTCCTGTAACGTTTTTAACACAGGGACAGGGTCCTGTAACGCTTTTAACACAGGGACAGGGTCCTGTAACGTTTTCTTAACACAGGGACAGGGTCCTGTAACGTTTTTAACACAGGGACAGGGTCCTGTAACGTTTTTAACACAGGGACAGGGTCCTGTAACGTTTTTAACACAGGGACAGGGTCCTGTAACGTTTTTAACACAGGGACAGGGTCCTGTAACGCTTTTAACACAGGGACAGGGTCCTGTAACGTTTTTAACACAGGGACAGGGTCCTGTAACGCTTTTAACACAGGGACAGGGTCCTGTAACGTTTTTAACACAGGGACAGGGTCCTGTAACGTTTCTAACACAGGGACAGGGTCCTGTAACGTTTCTAACACAGGGACAGGGTCCTGTAACGTTTTTAACACAGGGACAGGGTCCTGTAACGTTTCTAAACACAGGGACAGGGTCCTGTAACGTTTTTTAACACAGGGACAGGGTCCTGTAACGTTTTTTAACACAGGGACAGGGTCCTGTAACGTTTTTAACACAGGGACAAGGTCCTGTAACGTTTTTAACACAGGGACAGGGTCCTGTAACGCTTTTAACACAGGGACAGGGTCCTGTAACGTTTTAACACAGGGACAGGGTCCTGTAACGTTTTTAACACAGGGACAGGGTCCTGTAACGTTTTTAACACAGGGACAGGGTCCTGTAACGTTTCTAACACAGGGACAGGGTCCTGTAACGTTTCTAACACAGGGACAGGGTCCTGTAACACAGGGACAGGGTCCTGTAACACAGGGACAGGGTCCTGTAACGTTTCTAACACAGGGACAGGGTCCTGTAACGTTTTTAACACAGGGACAGGGTCCTGTAACGTTTTTAACACAGGGACAGGGTCCTGTAACGTTTTTAACACAGGGACAGGGTCCTGTAACGTTTCTAAACACAGGGACAGGGTCCTGTAACGTTTTTAACACAGGGACAGGGTCCTGTAACGTTTCTAAACACAGGGACAGGGTCCTGTAACGTTTTTAAACACAGGGACAGGGTCCTGTAACGTTTTTAAGGGCCAAGGACCCCTTAGCTGAGAGAGAGAGATAAAGCAGGGACCTAAACGTAAATGTATAAATGTTGTGTGTGGTGTATATTCTTACTGTACGGTTATTCAGCATAAACATGTATACATGTGTGTGTGTGGTGTATATTCTTACTGTATGGTTATTCAGCATAAACATGTATACATGTGTGTGTGTGGTGTATATTCTTACTGTATGGTTATTCAGCATAAACATGTATACATGTGTGTGTGTGGTGTATATTCTTACTGTACGGTTATTCAGCATAAACATGTATACATGTGTGTGTGTGTGTGTGGTGTATATTCTTACTGTACGGTTATTCAGCATAAACATGTATACATGTGTGTGTGTGTGTGGTGCAATATTCTTACTGTACGGTTATTCAGCATAAACATGTATACATGTGTGTGGTGTATATTCTTACTGTATGGTTATTCAGCATAAACATGTATACATGTGTGTGTGTGGTGTATATTCTTACTGTATGGTTATTCAGCATAAACATGTATACATGTGTGTGTGTGTGGTGTATATTCTTACTGTATGGTTATTCAGCATAAACTGCACAGCACTGAGTTTCACCAGCTTCCTCACACTGCTGTACGTGATCACGCAGCTCGTTAAGGAGGACAAGTCATTCATAAAACAGCAAAAACATGAAGTAAATGGTGCATTTATATAGTGCTTTTATCTTCTAAAGCGTTTGACATAATTGTGTATTGTGCCATTACATTCACCCATTCACACACACACATTCATACACCGATGGCGGAGGAAACCAGCTGCTCTACCGGCCATTCTACCCCCTGAGCAACTCTCGTCCCCGTAAAGTGAACCCGCTAGACTTAGAAAACTGGACCTGAATTGTATCTGTACTACGTCTAGCTTGTAGACAGTGCAGTGCCTTCAGGAAACTAGGATCCCAGGACAGGTAAACCAGGATATGGATGATGGGGGTTTCAAGTGGTTATAATTACATGTAAATCCTCAGTCACAACATGTAATTTCAAACAGAGTTCCAATTTATATCGTCTGACTGTCGGGTGAAAACCTCCTTATGACCAAAACTGTTACTTTTCAGGATTCAAATAAATAAAAAATAGCAAAAGTAGCAGATCTATAAACTTCAGCTGCTGCTTTCGTCTGACGCTGTAGTATGATATAAAGTAAAAAATCACACCTGTGTGAACCAAGTGGTGCAATCTCTCTCTCTCTCTCTCTCTCTCTCTCTATATCAATGAACCTAGACAGTCAGTAGTTGGATTTGCGTCCAGCAGGTGGCAGCCATGTCACATACTTCTCTCTTTCCAATTTCAGCATGCGCACACCATTCGAGGCTCTTGACGGATACAGACATGATACGGACATTCCTGATTGTAGAAGTGGTTGCACCACTTAAAAATATAATAATAATTACGAAAACATTACAAAAAAGTCAGAGATACGGAGATAAGAAAAAGCAAAAATAGCTGATCTACAAGCTCAAAACGTGTCGCAGTGAGCTTTCAGCTTATAGATCGGCTATTTTTGCTACGACAGTAATATGCAATGTGGCCTTCTGCAGTGAGTGTGGAAATATAGTGGCCCTCTCCATTGTCAAAGTCGCCCACCCCTGTCTTAAATAATTGTAATTAATGTTGAACAAAAGGAACTGCAAAATGCAACAACGAGGACTGAGGAATATACTTTCCCTGTGGCACTGGGAATCATTTTTGTCTGGACTGTAATATTCAACCTCAAAGCATTGTTTGCAAGTACAGTATATACTAGGCAGGGCTTAAGAAATTATTGGCCAAAGCTCTGACAATAAAATGTGGCCAAAAGAACAATAGCATTAGCATTGTTAAAATAAAATGTTCACAAACAGCTGTACATCGCGCACACACACACATGCACTCGCACGCACGCACACACACACACACACACGTGTGTCAAGGATATCCTAACGAGAGGTCGTTGAGTAGCTGCAGTGTCTTGGAGGTGATTGGTTCACACTGGCCCCAGTACTTCAGATTGGTGATGCTGTAGTAAAGATAGAACACAGTCACACGTGAGTCCATCATTATTATTATTAAACAATTAACCCGTTGCGACCGCAGGCCCTTGTGGACGTCGACCCCAGGCAGGGTTTCGAACCCACAACCTTCCTTACATGAAAGGCATAATATGCTCCAACCACTACACGGGATGCATACGCAAATTAGACACACCAACGGACCGACATGCAGAAACAACGGTCGGACATGCTTTGATCTCGCCGCAAAGCGGGTGCCTATGGGCTATAGTTCCAAACATTGCTCCTATGGCTGGAACTATCCCATTGAGACAAAGCGGGTGCCTATGGGCTATAGTTCCAAACATTGCTCCTATGGCTGGAACTATCCCATTGAGACAAAGCGGGTGCCTATGGGCTATAGTTCCAAACATTGCTCCTATAGCTGGAACTATCCCATTGAGACAAAGCGGGTGCCTATGGGCTATAGTTCCAAACATTGCTCCTATGGCTGGAACTATCCCATTGAGACAAAGCGGGTGCCTATGGGCTATAGTTCCAAACATTGCTCCTATGGCTGGAACTATCCCATTGAGACAAAGCGGGTGCCTATGGGCTATAGTTCCAAACATTGCTCCTATGGCTGGAACTATCCCATTGAGACAAAGCGGGTGCCTATGGGCTATAGTTCCAAACATTGCTCCTATGGCTGGAACTATCCCATTGAGACAAAGCGGGTGCCTATGGGCTATAGTTCCAAACATTGCTCCTATGGCTGGAACTATCCCATTGAGACAAAGCGGGTGCCTATGGGCTATAGTTCCAAACATTGCTCCTATGGCTGGAACTATCCCATTGAGACAAAGCGGGTGCCTATGGGCTATAGTTCCAAACATTGCTCCTATGGCTGGAACTATCCCATTGAGACAAAGCGGGTGCCTATGGGCTATAGTTCCAAACATTGCTCCTATGGCTGGAACTATCCCATTGAGACAAAGCGGGTGCCTATGGGCTATAGTTCCAAACATTGCTCCTATGGCTGGAACTATCCCATTGAGACAAAGCGGGTGCCTATGGGCTATAGTTCCAAACATTGCTCCTATGGCTGGAACTGTCCCATTGAGACAAAGCGGGTGCCTATGGGCTATAGTTCCAAACATTGCTCCTATGGCTGGAACTATCCCATTGAGACAAAGCGGGTGCCTATGGGCTATAGTTCCAAACATTGCTCCTATGGCTGGAACTATTCCATTGAGACAAAGCGGGTGCCTATGGGCTATAGTTCCAAACATTGCTCCTATGGCTGGAACTATCCCATTGAGACAAAGCGGGTGCCTATGGGCTATAGTTCCAAACATTGCTCCTATGGCTGGAACTATCCCATTGAGACAAAGCGGGTGCCTATGGGCTATAGTTCCAAACATTGCTCCTATGGCTGGAACTATCCCATTGAGACAAAGCGGGTGCCTATGGGCTATAGTTCCAAACATTGCTCCTATGGCTGGAACTATCCCATTGAGACAAAGCGGGTGCCTATGGGCTATAGTTCCAAACATTGCTCCTATGGCTGGAACTATCCCATTGAGACAAAGCGGGTGCCTATGGGCTATAGTTCCAAACATTGCTCCTATGGCTGGAACTATCCCATTGAGACAAAGCGGGTGCCTATGGGCTATAGTTCCAAACATTGCTCCTATGGCTGGAACTATCCCATTGAGTCAAAGCGGGTGCCTATGGGCTATAGTTCCAAACATTGCTCCTATGGCTGGAACTATCCCATTGAGACAAAGCGGGTGCCTATGGGCTATAGTTCCAAACATTGCTCCTATGGCTGGAACTATCCCATTGAGACAAAGCGGGTGCCTATGGGCTATAGTTCCAAACATTGCTCCTATGGCTGGAACTATCCCATTGAGACAAAGCGGGTGCCTATGGGCTATAGTTCCAAACATTGCTCCTATGGCTGGAACTATCCCATTGAGACAAAGCGGGTGCCTATGGGCTATAGTTCCAAACATTGCTCCTATGGCTGGAACTATCCCATTGAGACAAAGCGGGTGCCTATGGGCTATAGTTCCAAACATTGCTCCTATGGCTGGAACTATCCCATTGAGACAAAGCGGGTGCCTATGGGCTATAGTTCCAAACATTGCTCCTATGGCTGGAACTGTCCCATTGAGACAAAGCGGGTGCCTATGGGCTATAGTTCCAAACATTGCTCCTATGGCTGGAACTATCCCATTGAGACAAAGCGGGTGCCTATGGGCTATAGTTCCAAACATTGCTCCTATGGCTGGAACTATCCCATTGAGACAAAGCGGGTGCCTATGGGCTATAGTTCCAAACATTGCTCCTATAGCTGGAACTATCCCATTGAGACAAAGCGGGTGCCTATGGGCTATAGTTCCAAACATTGCTCCTATGGCTGGAACTATCCCATTGAGACAAAGCGGGTGCCTATGGGCTATAGTTCCAAACATTGCTCCTATGGCTGGAACTATCCCATTGAGACAAAGCGGGTGCCTATGGGCTATAGTTCCAAACATTGCTCCTATGGCTGGAACTATCCCATTGAGACAAAGCGGGTGCCTATGGGCTATAGTTCCAAACATTGCTCCTATGGCTGGAACTATCCCATTGAGACAAAGCGGGTGCCTATGGGCTATAGTTCCAAACATTGCTCCTATGGCTGGAACTATCCCATTGAGACAAAGCGGGTGCCTATGGGCTATAGTTCCAAACATTGCTCCTATGGCTGGAACTATCCCATTGAGACAAAGCGGGTGCCTATGGGCTATAGTTCCAAACATTGCTCCTATGGCTGGAACTATCCCATTGAGACAAAGCGGGTGCCTATGGGCTATAGTTCCAAACATTGCTCCTATGGCTGGAACTATCCCATTGAGACAAAGCGGGTGCCTATGGGCTATAGTTCCAAACATTGCTCCTATGGCTGGAACTATCCCATTGAGACAAAGCGGGTGCCTATGGGCTATAGTTCCAAACATTGCTCCTATGGCTGGAACTGTCCCATTGAGACAAAGCGGGTGCCTATGGGCTATAGTTCCAAACATTGCTCCTATGGCTGGAACTATCCCATTGAGACAAAGCGGGTGCCTATGGGCTATAGTTCCAAACATTGCTCCTATGGCTGGAACTATTCCATTGAGACAAAGCGGGTGCCTATGGGCTATAGTTCCAAACATTGCTCCTATGGCTGGAACTATCCCATTGAGACAAAGCGGGTGCCTATGGGCTATAGTTCCAAACATTGCTCCTATGGCTGGAACTATCCCATTGAGACAAAGCGGGTGCCTATGGGCTATAGTTCCAAACATTGCTCCTATGGCTGGAACTATCCCATTGAGACAAAGCGGGTGCCTATGGGCTATAGTTCCAAACATTGCTCCTATGGCTGGAACTATCCCATTGAGACAAAGCGGGTGCCTATGGGCTATAGTTCCAAACATTGCTCCTATGGCTGGAACTATCCCATTGAGACAAAGCGGGTGCCTATGGGCTATAGTTCCAAACATTGCTCCTATGGCTGGAACTATCCCATTGAGACAAAGCGGGTGCCTATGGGCTATAGTTCCAAACATTGCTCCTATGGCTGGAACTATCCCATTGAGTCAAAGCGGGTGCCTATGGGCTATAGTTCCAAACATTGCTCCTATGGCTGGAACTATCCCATTGAGACAAAGCGGGTGCCTATGGGCTATAGTTCCAAACATTGCTCCTATGGCTGGAACTATCCCATTGAGACAAAGCGGGTGCCTATGGGCTATAGTTCCAAACATTGCTCCTATGGCTGGAACTATCCCATTGAGACAAAGCGGGTGCCTATGGGCTATAGTTCCAAACATTGCTCCTATGGCTGGAACTATCCCATTGAGACAAAGCGGGTGCCTATGGGCTATAGTTCCAAACATTGCTCCTATGGCTGGAACTATCCCATTGAGACAAAGCGGGTGCCTATGGGCTATAGTTCCAAACATTGCTCCTATGGCTGGAACTATCCCATTGAGACAAAGCGGGTGCCTATGGGCTATAGTTCCAAACATTGCTCCTATGGCTGGAACTGTCCCATTGAGACAAAGCGGGTGCCTATGGGCTATAGTTCCAAACATTGCTCCTATGGCTGGAACTATCCCATTGAGACAAAGCGGGTGCCTATGGGCTATAGTTCCAAACATTGCTCCTATGGCTGGAACTATTCCATTGAGACAAAGCGGGTGCCTATGGGCTATAGTTCCAAACATTGCTCCTATGGCTGGAACTATCCCATTGAGACAAAGCGGGTGCCTATGGGCTATAGTTCCAAACATTGCTCCTATGGCTGGAACTATCCCATTGAGACAAAGCGGGTGCCTATGGGCTATAGTTCCAAACATTGCTCCTATGGCTGGAACTATCCCATTGAGACAAAGCGGGTGCCTATGGGCTATAGTTCCAAACATTGCTCCTATGGCTGGAACTATCCCATTGAGACAAAGCGGGTGCCTATGGGCTATAGTTCCAAACATTGCTCCTATGGCTGGAACTATCCCATTGAGACAAAGCGGGTGCCTATGGGCTATAGTTCCAAACATTGCTCCTATGGCTGGAACTATCCCATTGAGACAAAGCGGGTGCCTATGGGCTATAGTTCCAAACATTGCTCCTATGGCTGGAACTATCCCATTGAGACAAAGCGGGTGCCTATGGGCTATAGTTCCAAACATTGCTCCTATGGCTGGAACTGTCCCATTGAGACAAAGCGGGTGCCTATGGGCTATAGTTCCAAACATTGCTCCTATGGCTGGAACTATCCCATTGAGACAAAGCGGGTGCCTATGGGCTATAGTTCCAAACATTGCTCCTATGGCTGGAACTATTCCATTGAGACAAAGCGGGTGCCTATGGGCTATAGTTCCAAACATTGCTCCTATGGCTGGAACTATCCCATTGAGACAAAGCGGGTGCCTATGGGCTATAGTTCCAAACATTGCTCCTATGGCTGGAACTATCCCATTGAGACAAAGCGGGTGCCTATGGGCTATAGTTCCAAACATTGCTCCTATGGCTGGAACTATCCCATTGAGACAAAGCGGGTGCCTATGGGCTATAGTTCCAAACATTGCTCCTATGGCTGGAACTATCCCATTGAGACAAAGCGGGTGCCTATGGGCTATAGTTCCAAACATTGCTCCTATGGCTGGAACTATCCCATTGAGACAAAGCGGGTGCCTATGGGCTATAGTTCCAAACATTGCTCCTATGGCTGGAACTATCCCATTGAGACAAAGCGGGTGCCTATGGGCTATAGTTCCAAACATTGCTCCTATGGCTGGAACTATCATATTGAGATAGAATGAGCACTTCCGCATTCCATTGTTACAATGAGAGCCAACGCTAATGTCTCAACTCTCTTACTATATTACTCTGGTCTAAACTAAAGCCTGTACAGTACTGCTTACTGTACAACACTAAACTAGGGCGGCTGCAGTACGTTTGTTTGGGAGTAATGGTTCACAACTCAGGATGTGTGCTTGCTTATTTCTCTTTCGGTTATAATCCACAATACTGTACATTTATATATATCACTGTTAAGAAGAGGTTTTGTTTACTTACATTTTTCCAATGAAGACACTAAGTACCATGGTCTCATCGTTAAGGCCCAGGACCTCCGATAGCCGCCTGTAAAGCTGCACACACACACACACACACACACACACACACACACACACACACACACACACACACACACACACACACACACACACACACACACACACACACACACACACACACACACACACACACACACACACACACACACACACACACACACACACACACACACACACACACACACACACACACACACTCTCTCTTTATAATCATAATCACAGACAAGACAGACAGACAGACAGAAGAACAGCAACCCTCTGAACATTCATCTCAAATAAGGGTTTCTCATCGTAATGACATGAGGTGTATTGCCTCATTTGGTACTCATTTTTCGACCGCAAGATCATGGATTTCACAACGCCACGCCAGACTTCCTGGTCCTTCACAAGGACTGTCTAAAGAGGACGGGACGCGGAGACCGTAAGGGCGCCGCCATGTTGCTCACATGGTGCTCCATGGAAGGAAAGAAACATGCGCAATGGGCTTTATGCAGCCATCACTTCCTCGTTCAGCTTCCTTGGTCTCAACTGCGCATGTTTCTTTCCTTCCATGGAGCACCATGTGAGCAACATGGCGGCGCCCTTACGGTCTTCGCTTCTTGTCCTCTTTAGACAGTCCTTGGTCCTTCATTGCCATCCCCAGTTCCTGCTTACTGATGCATGTGTCCCTATAGCGATGACATCAGGGGACGACAGTTTTCTACCTCTGGTCTGCTTTGAGGCAGGACTCCAGAGAAGAAAGGGAAGATATAACATCATGGTCAGCTCTGTAGCAGTGGCCGGTAAACTGTGTTCTTCTGGATCGGACTAGTGAAGAAACACGGGGAAGGTTGCCGTATATTAGATAAGGTGGCTCTTATCCTCCCTGTCAGGTGTAAAGGAGCAACTTGGACACTCAGGCATGAAGGAAGCATGAGTTCAAGTCCGTTGCTCTCCCCAGGTTGGCGGAGGGTGTGTAGAGCCCAGGATCACATTAGATAATTGACACAGGGGTGAAAAATGGGTTACAAAATCGTGGGATAAAAAAAATAAAAAATAAATAAAAAAATAGATAAGGTGGCTCTTCTAAGACAGATTTTGAGCTCTCATTAGAAGGCGTGTAGTGTAAGTGCCATCCTACCGTTTCTCTAATTTCTTTAAAAATGTGTCCATGTCTCGGAGACATAGGGCTGTATTTTGCGTGTCTTAAGTACCAGGTCTTATTCCCTAACTTGAGTAAACTAAAGACCTGGAGGCGTGGTCAATGCCATTTGGCTATTCTGAGTGGCCAAAGAGCATTGATCAGGCCTCCAGGTCTTTAGTTTACTCAAGTTAGGGAATAAGACCTGGTACTTAAAACACGCAAAATACAGCCCTTAAGAGTAGAATCGGCTCGACGGTCGTCCTAAATATTTTTACTTGTAGTACTACTTAGCTGCACATCATATCGTGCACCGAAAATAGCCGATCTACAAGGACACCACACGCTGCAAGCTTGTAGTAAATCTGCTATTTTGGGTAAGCACTAAGCAACACAACATACAACTACAGTATAAATGAGACATGTTTTCCAACAGGCAGGTTTCAACAGTTAGGTTTCCTAACATGTGCACTTAGGGGACGAATCATGAAACTCATCCTCCGGCCTGGGCCATGGCTCAGCGGTCCAGGCACCGTGGCTGGTAATCCAGTCTGGCAGTGTGCCGCGGGTTCGACTCCCGATCGCCTCTTTTACTGCATGGCACCCCCCCCCCCCAACAATATCTCTCCACATTTCCTGTCAGCCTACTGTCTGTCCCTCCATAAAAAAATAAAATAAAAAAAAGGTGAAAGCCACAAAAAAAAAAAAACATATAAAAAAGAAAAAGAAACTCCTCCTCCACAACTCCCAGGTCACAAAGAACACACAATGGCTGCTCCTCAGGAACGCCAGTATATCTGCCCACCTTGATGGCCTGCCAGAGGTAATGCACCAGATCTTATGGGCACAGAGGGACCTGTGTCCTCTTTTTAAGCCCTGTGTAAGAGCTGATAACAGATCAGACAAACAGGATGGTGGCAGTACTTATTTATTCCTTCCTTCCTTCCTTACCTTGGATGATTTTTGCACCTGGTCACCGATGTAGATCTTCCTGAACTGCTCAAAGAAGCTGAGCATGGCCAGCTCTAGTCTCTCGTTCCCGGCCTGCGCTAACCGCGAGTCTGTCAGGTTCATGAGCTGGAGCACCCTGTGGAGGAGAAACATAAACCACTCCGTCAGCACCACTGTTCATTATGACAGCACGGTTTTATGTAGTTTTGACCCATTCTGACCTGAGATCAGATTCTAAGAATGTCTTCCACATCCTGACAGTTTTCTGAAAAAGTTATGTTTCTGTGTCAGTCGTTCTTCGATAAAAAAAAAAATAGCAGACCTACAAGCTATTTTTCCATAGTTAAAGCATAGCATAATGCTAACACCAAAAGGGGTTACCGCCCAAAATGGGTTTTAAGGGGCCTTGCAAACGGCGAGCGATAAAATGCGCCTATAGTTACATTTTTAGAGATCTGCGTTTTTTTGCTGGTGGTGTGACAACGCAGACTTATTTTTACGTGATCGCGGTCCCGTGAATTTGTTTGCGCTTGTGCTTGTTTCGTGCACACGCCCCACACACAACCTAGTGTCAATCATCTGATGTAATCCTGGGGTCTATACACTGCCCTGGGGAGAGCAACGGACTGACCTCATGCTTCCTTCTGAGGCAGAGACACTTCTTTTCACCAAACTTTTATTTTATTGTGAGAAAAAGTAATTGAAAAATCTCGCCCCCCACCCCCCCTCTCCAGAACCAAGGATGGGTGCTTTCAAATAATCCATTATGGTAAAAATGGGAGTTTGAACTTACGATGGTTTGAACAGAAAAATGGGCCGTGTCTGATCAAAAATAATTATACCAAATATCTGAATACTGGATCAAGCAACTTAAAAAACTCACAAAGCCACAGTAGACGTTCAAAAAGAATCCCACACATTCACACAGATTAGTACAGTCAGCTTTCTAAGCTTCAATGATAAGAAAACTGAGGTGGTGGTGTTTGCCCCAAATGGTTCTGGTAACCCCCCTCCCTTTGATCTAGGCCCCCTGGCACAGTTTGTGAAGCCAACAGTCTCCAACCTAGGTTTTAAAATGGACAACGACTTTAGGCTAGATCGCCAAATTAGCTCAGTGGTGAAGTCTAGCTTTTTTCATTTGCGACAACTGGCAAAGGTAAAACCCTTTTTAACCACTCAGCACCTTGAGACAGTTTTATTCTTTGGCTTTTAACACAGCATGAGACCTCTGTTCCTGAACTTGCTTCCCCCCCTCCTTTTCTTGTTTTGTGTGTTGTCTTTGTATTCTGTGTTTACTTACTGTTTTACCTATGTACTGTACAGCACTATGGTTGTTTTAAATGTGCTATATAAATAAAGTTGAGTTGAGTTGAGTGGTTCTCAAAACATGTTCATGTCAAGGACACCCAACTATAATGTGGTATTTGGGTGAATTCTTCTTACCGACATACGAGTTCTCCATCCATGGCGTCCTGCTCGTCTGTACTGGCAAACGATACCCGTCCTCCGATTACAGCTCCGATTATATACACCAGCCATGTCAACCGCCCTGCAGGGGGCGCACCAGAGCAGAGGGGGGTGAGATTAGGGATGTTAATAGTTAATAGACGGGTTCCGTCCATCTGACGCGTCCACACGTCATAAGCAATCCAACCGACAGGTTGTACATGTCCTAGGGTCCTAGGGCGTGTACACGTCCTAGGGCATTTAACCCATTCTGACCTGAGATCAGATTCATACGAGGTTTCCGCCGGACACACACTGGTCCTGATGAACCCATTCTGACCTGAGATCAGATTAAAAAAATGTCAGTCGCTCTTCGATTTTTCAAAAATAGCAGACCTACAAGCTCGTAGCGCGCCACTCGGTGGCGCGATATGAGCTTGTAGATCTGCTATTTTTAAATAGCTAAAGCATAACATGATGCCGACACCAAAATGGGTGCCCGGTCAGAATGGGTTAAAATCATTTTGCTGGCCCCGGACCCCACTTTGAGAAGCAGTGCTCTAAATGTCTTGGATCACAGATAATCACCTTCTTGTACAGTGATGTCAGATAAAATAAACAAAGCCACCCACCTTCTTGTACAGTGATGTCTAAATGTCTTGGATCACAGATAATCACCTTCTTGTACAGTGATGTCAGATAAATAAAGGACTCACCTTCTTGTACAGTGATGTCAGATAAATAAAGGACTCACCTTCTTGTACAGTGATGTCAGATAAATAAAGGACTCACCTTCTTGTACAGTGATGTCAGATAAAGGAAAGAAAGCCACTCAGCTTCTTGTACAGTGATGTCAGATAAATAAAGGACTCACCTTCTTGTACAGTGAGGTCAGATAAAAGAAAGAAAGCCACTCACCTTCTTGTACAGTGACGTCCGATAAAAGCCACTCACCTTCTTGTACAGTGATGTCCGATAAAAGCCACTCACCTTCTTGTACAGTGATGTCCGATAAAAGCCACTCACCTTCTTGTACAGTGATGTCAGATAAAATAAAGAAAGCCACTCACCTTCTTGTACAGTGATGTCTAAATGATTTGGATCACAGAAAAAAGCCACTCACCTTCTTGTACAGTGATGTCCGATAAAAGCCACTCACTCACCTTCTTGTACAGTGATGTCCGATAAATAAAGGACTCACCTTCTTGTACAGTGATGTCCGCCGCGCTGGAGTTGGTGGACTGCAGGAGCTCCTGGTAGGTCTGCGCTGATTGGTCGAAGAGCTGGACCAGCAGCGCACACGTCTTCTCGTACTCACAGCGGCCGATGGTGGACAGCTGGTCCAGCTGCTGCTGCACCAGGCCGGCGTCGTCCAGGGGGTCTTCTAGGCCGTCTCTGTGCAGGGGGCAAAGAACAAGGAAAAGTCAACATCACACCATTTGTCACACACGTTACGGCAGTGAAATGTGTTCTCCGCATTTGACCCATCTCTTGGAGCGGTGAGCTGCAGCCGTGCCGCGCTCGGGAATCATTTGATTAGTAGATTTGACCCCCCCAATCCGACCCTTTGATGCTGAGTGCCAAGCAGGGAGGCATTGGGTCCCATTTTTACGACCTTCTCTACCTCCTGAGCCACAGCCGCCCGGATCAGGAACGAGTACCTCAGAGGGACAGCACATGTCAGATGGTTTGGAGATAAAGACTGAGATGGTACGTACAGAGGAGTGATAGTGAGTATATCGATAGAAGGATCATGTAGAGGTTGGAACTGCCAGGCAGAAGGCCTTTAGAGGAAGACCAAAGAGAAGATTTATGGATGCAGTGAAAGAGGACATGAAGGACAATTCTAGACTTCATTTAGTTAAATCCCATATTATGCTGATGATGATGATAATAATAATAATACACACCCAAATCCCAATACCCAATTCGCCTGGAAAGGAGCCAGCTTGGGTGGTTCGGGCATCTGGTTAGGATGCCTCTTGGGCGTCCTCAAGGCATGTCCCACTGGGAGGAGACCCCGGGGCAGACCAAGGATCACGTCCCACTGGGAGGAGACCCCCGGGCAGACCAAGGATCATGTCCCACTGGGAGGAGACCCCCGGGCAGACCAAGGATCACGTCCCACTGGGAGGAGACCCCGGGGCAGACCAAGGCGCAGTTGGAGGAAACACATCAACTCACTGGCCTTGGAACGTCTCGGGATCCCCCCCAGGAGGAAGTCACTAATGTTGCTCTGGACAGGGAAGTCTGGAGCTCTCTGGTGGAGCTGTTGCCCCCGCGACCCGACTACAGATTGTTAGATGGATGGATGGATGGACGGACACACCCAATAATGATTTGTTTCAGCTCCTTGACATTGTGGCAACGATAACAAATAACGATGTGGAGCACGAATGCATGCACCAGTAATAACACTTACACTTAATTTGATATTTGTAATGCTCCGCAACCACACATAGCTACAAGCAACAACGCATATTAATCCACAACGCTTTGTAACTTGTGGATCGTCTATTTCTGTCACACGACACCTTCATAAAAAAGAAAAAAATCGAGCTTTGCACTGAAGCAGTAACATGTCATGCATCTCTCTCTCTCTCTCTCTCTCTCTCTGAAGCAGTAACATGTCATGCATCTCTCTCTCTCTCTCTCTCTGAAGCAGTAACATGTCATGCATCTCTCTCTCTCTCTCTCTGAAGCAGTAACATGTCATGCATCTCTCTCTCTCTCTCTCTCTCTCACTGAAGCAGTAACATGTCATGCATCTCTCTCTCTCTCTCTCTCTCTCTCTCTCTGAAGCAGTAACATGTCATGCATCTCTCTCTCTCTCTCTCTGAAGCAGTAACATGTCATGCATCTCTCTCTCTCTCTCTCTGAAGCAGTAACATGTCATGCATCTCTCTCTCTCTCTCTCTGAAGCAGTAACATGTCATGCCCCTCTCTCTCTCTCTCTCTCACTGAAGCAGTAACATGTCATGCATCTCTCTCTCTCTCTCACTGAAGCAGTAACATGTCATGCATCTCTCTCTCTCTCTCTCACTGAAGCAGTAACATGTCATGCATCTCTCTCTCTCTCTCTCTCTCACTGAAGCAGTAACATGTCATGCATCTCTCTCTCTCTCTCTCACTGAAGCAGTAACATGTCATGCATCTCTCTCTCTCTCTCACTGAAGCAGTAACATGTCATGCATCTCTCTCTCTCTCTCTCTCTCTCTCTCACTGAAGCAGTAACATGTCATGCATCTCTCTCTCGCTCTCTCTCTCACTGAAGCAGTAACATGTCATGCATCTCTCTCTCTCTCTCTCACTGAAGCAGTAACATGTCATGCATCTCTCTCTCTCTCTCTCTCTCTCTCTCTCTCTCTCTCTCTCTCTCTCTCACTGAAGCAGTAACATGTCATGCATCTCTCTCTCTCTCTCTCTCTCTCTCTCACTGAAGCAGTAACATGTCATGCATCTCTCTCTCTCTCTCACTGAAGCAGTAACATGTCATGCATCTCTCTCTCTCTCTCACTGAAGCAGTAACATGTCATGCATCTCTCTCTCTCTCACTGAAGCAGTAACATATCATGCATCTCTCTCTCTCTCTCACTGAAGCAGTAACATGTCATGCATCTCTCTCTCTCTCTCACTGAAGCAGTAACATGTCATGCATCTCTCTCTCTCTCTCACTGAAGCAGTAACATGTCATGCATCTCTCTCTCTCTCACTGAAGCAGTAACATATCATGCATCTCTCTCTCTCTCTCTCTCTCTCTCTCTCTCTCTCTCTCTCTCTCACTGAAGCAGTAACATGTCATGCATCTCTCTCTCTCTCTCTCTCTCTCTCTCACTGAAGCAGTAACATGTCATGCATCTCTCTCTCTCTCTCACTGAAGCAGTAACATGTCATGCATCTCTCTCTCTCTCACTGAAGCAGTAACATATCATGCATCTCTCTCTCTCTCTCACTGAAGCAGTAACATGTCATGCATCTCTCTCTCTCTCTCTCTAGCACAATTTACAATTTAGGCATTTATCAGACGCTCTTAATCCAGAGCGACTTACATTAAGCAAGAACAAAAGCATGGGAATACATCACAAAAAAAGCATTTATCATAAAACATGCGTAAGCTAAGAAAGTAACAGTGGAATATCTATATTATGAGACTATACATATAAACTATATATATATATATATATATATATATATATATATATATATATATATATATATATATATACTACTATGCTATACATATGTACTATGGGCGTGCTATGACTATATACAATGCAATTATAGTGCTGTCTACATAACATGCTATAAGTTTGTATCAGATGCTATCTAATAGGGGATTCACACTGAGACGGACTGAATCCGTTTCATTGGAACCGTTTCCGAATACGGTTGCCTGGTCCCCGATGGCCATGATTCACATTGCCCGAGATTCAACAGCGCACCCGGGTACACTTGCGTGTATACAACAGGAGAAGGGCGGCGTTGAGAAATGCGCTGGTGTTACGCATCGTGCAGCGGCTGTGTTTTTTTTTGTTGACGCTTGGCTCGTCGACTAGAGATTATGTCACGTTCTTTAAAAAAAAACAGTCCACATCCTTCTTTAGGTACGCATTCATTCACATTGGAATGATCCGTATCTGAATACACTTCAACGGTCCAGAGACCCGCCCCCCCCATGCGGTCCCGGGGACGGTTGGGCGATCCGCTCCCGGGAACGGTACGCATCATTCACACTACCACAACATCTGCCAAGTGGTCCCGAGTGCGCACCCGGGACCATAGTGTGAATCCCCTATAAGTCTACAGAAATGCTATCTAAGGGGGCAGGGTAAGTGCTATGGGCCATGATGGAGTCTGAAAAGGTGGGTTTTCAGACTACGGCGGAAGATTGGGAGTGATGCTGCAGTTCTGACTGCAATGGGAAGTGCATTCCACAGTTTTGGAGCCAGAAGGGAGAAGAGTTTGGGACGTGTGGAGCGTTGTCCCGGCGTTTTTAGTGAGGGTAGCACAAATTGTAAATAATCAAACATGCTTTGATGTGACACCTGTCACACCAGGAACGTGCCACTTGAATACAATATGTTCAATGATCAATATTTCATTGTGTGGTCAGTTTGATGTATGTGCCATCATGGTTGCATAACCCAGCGCACACACACACACACACACACACACACGCACACAGTCGCACACGCACACACACACGGTACGCACCCGTCATACATTACAGTAGGTGTGTGTGTGCAGGGTCTGTGGTCATGTTCATAAATATACATTATGGAGGACAAGTTCTATAAAAAAGTGGGAAAAGTGGGATCTCTTCTTTCAGCCTATCGATAATGTATGAGGATTTCAATGCATGTTTCCTGGAATATGAAAAATGCAGCCTTGTTTTTTGTTTCCTTTTTTTTGTCCCTTGCTTTGTTTTTCTTCTTCTTCTTTTTTGTATCGTCTGTTTTATCAATAAGAAATAAGTGAAATAAATGTACATTATGTTGTCGGCTTGTGCCCCCTTTGGTGGATGTGTGTGCGTGCACACACACACACACACACACACACACACACACACACACACACACACACACACACACACACACACACTGTCTAGGCTTTGTGTAGAACACATTATCTTCTCCAATAACAATACAACTATAAATGTATGTCGGTTAACCCATTCTGACCTGAGATCAGATTCATACGAGGTTTCCACTGGACACACACTGGTCTGATTAACCCATTCTGACCTGAGATCAGATTCTAAAAATGTCAGTCGTTATCTTCGATTTAAAAAAAATAGCAGACCTACAAGCTCGTATCGCGCCACTCGGTGGCGCGATATGAGCTTGTAGATCTGCTATTTTTCAATAGCTAAAGCATAACATGATGCCGACACAAATGGGTGCCCGGTCAGAATGGGTTAAATCAAATGCAGGCTTGCGGCGGCAGACTTAAAGTCTGTATTTGCTCCCTGTTATCCATTTGTTAAATTAATTAATTAATTACAAGTCCACTTGGTTACTTTCATACGCTCTCGAGTTAAAGTAACAGGATTGAGCTTCTCTATCGTCTCTTTCATAACACACACACACACACACACACACACACACACACACTCAGCGTTCATGGCAGCGAAATGGCTCTCGCAAAAACACATGTAGACATCAGACAAGACATCATTAAAAAGTAAAACAGTTACATAATCACCAAGAAGAAGCCGCAATACTTTGAGGGAGAGGGAGATGGAGATGGAGAGAGAGGGGGGAGATGGAGATGGAGAGAGAGAGGGGGGAGATAAAGATGGAGAGAGAGGGGGGGAGATAAAGAGAGAGAGGGAGATAGAGAGAGACAATGACAGAGAGGAGGGTTTGGTGCAGTTCAGATCAATGGTGGTGGCATTTAGTGAATGTTGGTCCTGGTGGGATAGAAGCCGCTCTACAGACTAGCAGCCCTGACAAAAAGATACTCCTTCCAGATGCTACGAGGGAGACGAAGAGAACCACCTTAGATAGCACCTTTTTGTAGACATAGTCTACTTACTTAGGCATCTTGGGGCCGATCACGTCATTTTCAAATGATCGGAATCGGATCGGGGGGCAAAAAAAAAGCCATGATCCATATCATCATCATGATATTAAACTGGATGGTGTCTGTGATTTTGGACATTGTACTATTATTGTGATATGGCATAAGTGTTCTATAAAAATATAAATATCGAATGGGGAAAAAAATAATCGGTTGGGCAGATACTCAAAATCAAAATCGGATCGGGAGCATTAGTGCTCTCTGCAGCTTCTCCTTAACCCATTCTGACCGGGCACCCATTTTGGTGTCAGCATCATGTTATGCTTTAGCTATTTAAAAATAGCAGATCTACAAGCTCATATCGCGCCACCGAGTGGCGCGATACGAGCTTGTAGGTCTGCTATTTTAGAAAAATCGAAGAACGACTGACATTTTTTAGAATCTGATCTCAGGTCAGAATGGGTTAATCAGACCAGTGTGTGTCCAGTGGAAACCTCGTATGAATCTGATCCCAGGTCAGAATGGGTTAAGTCACTGACCATCTCCGTGTCTCACATTTACAGAGAGGGTATTATCTCCTTTCTGTAGTGCATCGTTGTCAAGGATGTTGTTGTCATACGGTCCCTGCAGCTTTTTGCGAGGGCTAATTATAGTCTTCACACTGTGGCTCAGGTGAGCCTGCTTGTAGGGTTAGTCTTCACCCTGTGGCTCAGGTGAGCCTGCTTGTTGGGTTAGTCTTCACCCTGTGGCTCAGGTGAGCCTGCTTGTTGGGTTAGTCTTCACCCTGTGGCTCAGGTGAGCCTGCTTGTAGGGTTAGTCTTCACACTGTGGCTCAGGTGAGCCTGCTTGTAGGGTTAGTCTTCACACTGTGGCTCAGGTGAGCCTGCTTGTAGGGTTAGTCTTCACACTGTGGCTCAGGTGAGCCTGCTTGTAGGGTTAGTCTTCACACTGTGGCTCAGGTGAGCCTGCTTGTAGGGTTAGTCTTCACACTGTGGCTCAGGTGAGCCTGCTTGTAGGGTTAGTCTTCACACAGTGGCTCAGGTGAGCCTGCTTGTAGGGTTAGTCTTCACACTGTGGCTCAGGTGAGCCTGCTTGTACGGTTTGTCATGGCTCAACTTCCAGGACATACGACATACGTGCTTGTTTGAGGCCTCAAGCCGTGGTAACACAGAAATGTGTGGGGAGAATTAATTGGCATAATAGCTAAATTGGTAGAAGAAAAGAAACGAGATACAAAGTACAAAGCGTGTGTTGACTTCCAGAAAGTTTCAGCTCGTCAAAGTTGCCCACCACTGATGCAGGCCTTGGTGACCTCAGGTGTGTGTGTGTGTGTGTGTGTGTGTTTGTGTACCTGAGGATCATGTGGACGGACTCCAGGCGTGAGGTGATGTAGGCCTTGGTGACCTCGGGCGTGTATGTGTGTGTGTGTGTGTTTGTGTACCTGAGGATCATGTGGACGGACTCCAGGCGCGAGGTGATGTAGGCCTTGGTGACCTCAGGTGTGTATGTGTGTGTGTGTGCGTTTGTGTACCTGAGGATCATGTGGACGGACTCCAGGCGCGAGGTGATGTAGGCCTTGGTGACCTCAGGTGTGTATGTGTGTGTGTGTGTGCGTTTGTGTACCTGAGGATCATGTGGACGGACTCCAGGCGCGAGGTGATGTAGGCCTTGGTGACCTCGGGCGTGTACGTCTCCAGCAGGTGGGGCTCAGTGGCTTTGACGTAGGGAACGGACGCAGCCAGACGCTGCCATAAGCTTAACAGGTAGTGGACGCTGTTGGGAGCAAACTCCCAGTGCTGGAAAATGGAAGAGAGATTTATTAAGCATGGATTAAACATTGGTAGATTTTCCTCTTCTTTAACTCAAACCTATCTATTACCCTTTTTATTATCATATTCTGCATTCATTGTCAATGAGAATCTAATGTTTTCTTTAATCTTGCACCTGAAGACTGGTGACAGTGAGGTTGGCTATGAGGCGATGTTAGACAGACAGACAGACAGACAGACAGACAGACAGACAGACAGACTCACCTGCAGACTGGTGACAGTGAGGTTGGCTATGAGGCGATGTTAGACAGACAGACAGACAGACAGACAGACAGACAGACAGACAGACAGACTCACCTGCAGACTGGTGACAGTGAGGTTGGCTATGAGGCGATGTTAGACAGACAGACAGACAGACAGACAGACAGACAGACTCACCTGCAGACTGGTGACAGTGAGGTTGGCTATGAGGCGATGTTAGACAGACAGACAGACAGACAGACAGACAGACAGACAGACAGACAGACAGACAGACAGACAGACAGACAGACAGACAGACAGACAGACAGACAGACAGACTCACCTGCAGACTGGTGACAGTGAAGTTGGCTATGAGGCGATGTTAGACAGACAGACAGACAGACAGACAGACAGACAGACAGACAGACAGACAGACAGACAGACAGACAGACAGACAGACAGACTCACCTGCAGACTGGTGACAGTGAAGTTGGCTATGAGGCGATGTTAGACAGACAGACAGACAGACTCACCTGCAGACTGGTGACAGTGAAGTTGGCTATGAGGCGATGTTAGACAGACAGACAGACAGACAGACAGACAGACAGACAGACAGACAGACAGACAGACAGACAGACAGACAGACAGACAGACAGACTCACCTGCAGACTGGTGACAGTGAAGTTGGCTATGAGGCGATGTTAGACAGACAGACAGACAGACTCACCTGCAGACTGGTGACAGTGAAGTTGGCTATGAGGCGATGTTAGACAGACAGACAGACAGACAGACAGACAGACAGACAGACAGACAGACTCACCTGCAGACTGGTGACAGTGAAGTTGGCTATGAGGCGATGTTAGACAGACAGACAGACAGACAGACAGACAGACAGACAGACAGACAGACAGACAGACAGACAGACAGACAGACAGACAGACAGACTCACCTGCAGACTGGTGACAGTGAAGTTGGCTATGAGGCGATGTTAGACAGACAGACAGACAGACAGACAGACAGACAGACAGACAGACAGACAGACAGACAGACAGACAGACAGACAGACTCACCTGCAGACTGGTGACAGTGAAGTTGGCTATGAGGCGATGTTAGACAGACAGACAGACAGACTCACCTGCAGACTGGTGACAGTGAAGTTGGCTATGAGGCGATGTTAGACAGACAGACAGACAGACAGACAGACAGACTCACCTGCAGACTGGTGACAGTGAAGTTGGCTATGAGGCGAATGACTTCCGGGTAGTTCTCTACTTTGACCAGCTCCCCCAGCTGGTAGTTGCTCTTCAACCTCGCCAGGAGCCGACAGAACTCATGGTAGTTATTAGGGTCCGGCAGACACTGGAATGAAAAAGCAGCCGTCAATGAAACGTGAACCCAAACAATACAAAACCTTACGATATTCTGTGTGAATGAGATGTGCGCGAGCGAAGCGCGCACACGTACGGTACGGTACGGTACGTACTTGTGGGTTTGCTAGTATCCTCTTGACTCCGTCCACTAACTGTGAAAGAAACTTCGCTCGTTCTGCGTTGTTGAATAGAGACCGCCGAACCGACGCTATTTGAACAAGACACGACAACACCTGCACACACACACACACACACACACACACACACACACACACACACACACACACACACACACACACACAGATTAAAAAGTGCATAATGGCTTCAGGGTGTCAGTTTACATTATAGAAAACTAACTAAGAAATAAATATTACCCCCCCAACTAAAAGTCCCTAACCGTATGAGAAACAAAAATACAATTACTAAACCTAACTAACCTAACTAAGAAAAATACAATAAATTAGATCACAAAACAAAAGTGACTAAACACTCCTTACGGGATGCACAAAGGACGGTGTAACGTTAAATAGGGAAATATAAAAAAGGACAATAAATAACTGAGGAGCCGACTAATGACAGAACGAACAAATGCTAAGGGTCACTTAATGAGACCTCAGAATTAACACAAAACAAAGAACAAAACACTATACTTTTGTCATAAATCATGTTATTTTGGATATATTTATATAATTGCTTACCAACGGGGAGAGGGACGGAGGGATGGAATGATATAAGTTGAAAAAGAGTTGTAGGGTGGCGGAATCGAGAAACGCTGTGGGGACAAGAAGGAGAAGTTAACGTACACAATGTCAGGAAATCTTTCATTAAAAAGCACTTGCTGTCGCACTGTACCAACTCTTCACCAAAACAATTGCCGGTCTACATGCTCAGAACGCTGGTGGAAAACATTTGCTTTCCACCAGAATAGTGATTAAGACCAGACTTCAACCAGTGCCACATGTAACCATAGCGTCTCTACTCTGGGCATGGTCAAAATCGATGAAATTAAGACATTGATTTGCCCAAATACAGGCAAGTATTTAGCGAGGGAGAAAAGGGCTGATGTACAAGCTCAGGATGCATTGCGTAGTTGTGCGCTTGTAGATCAGTTATTTTCCAAATGGACCCAATTTATTATTTTGTACAAGAGTGGCGACACGCTTTGATCTCGCCGCAAAGCGGGTGCCTATGGGCTATAGTTCCAAACATTGGAACTATCCCATTGAGATAGAACGAGCACTTCCTGCATTACGTTGTCACAATGGGAGTCAACGCTAGTGTCGCCACTCTCATACTATTCCACTCGGCTCACTAGTATAGGATTGGTAGTCTGTATCAACTGTTATGGATATCAGAATTGGAAAACTTATTTTCTCCAAGTTTTGCTCCTGGCTTATAAAGTGTGCTTTTTTTCTCCCAGACAGACTAGCTAGCTACCAACCTGATCTCCATGATGTGGGGATCTGTATGGTGCAGAGGTACCAACCTGATCTCCATGATGTGGGGATCTGTACGGTGCAGAGGTCAGCTAGCTACCAACCTGATCTCCATGATGTGGGGATCTGTATGGTGCAGAGGTACCAACCTGATCTCCATGATGTGGGGATCTGTACGGTGCAGAGGTCAGCTAGCTACCAACCTGATCTCCATGATGTGGGGATCTGTACGGTGCAGAGGTCAGCTAGCTACCAACCTGATCTCCATGATGTGGGGATCTGTATGGTGCAGAGGTACCAACCTGATCTCCATGATGTGGGGATCTGTACGGTGCAGAGGTACCAACCTGATCTCCATGATGTGGGGATCTGTACGGTGCAGAGGTACCAACCTGATCTCCATGATGTGGGGATCTGTACGGTGCAGAGGTACCAACCTGATCTCCATGATGTGGGGATCTGTACGGTGCAGAGGTCGTCCGAAGACTCGTCTGTCGAAGTTCCTATGAAGTCATAGTTGAGGCAGTTGTGGCTTAGCTTCAGCAGCTGCATCAGCAGCCCATGTTGAGACTCATCGTTCAGATTAAGGTTTTTCCCTGATGCCTGCAACGATCAAATGGATAAAAATAAATAAACATAATGCACTGGGAACAGGAAGAACATACTTACAACGCTCCCATACGACACCAACAAATAACTCGACCGAAACAGAAGGTATATTTTATGGTAAATGGTGCATTCATATAGCGCCTTTATCCAAGGTGCTTGTAACAGAGATTACATTCACCCATTCACACACACATTCACACACTGATGGCGGAGGAAACCATGCAAGGCACCAACCTGCACACCTGGAGCAATTAGGGGTTCAGAGTCTTGCTCAAGGACACTTGGACACTAACTCTGTTTGTCTTGAGTTTACCCTCTCCCTTTTTCTTGACGTAAAATAAATATGTGTGCGTACCTGTTTGAGCAAATTGCAGGATAAAGTGAATATGTCAAAGAGCGAGGAATCTCTGAATGACGACGCTATCTTCCTATGCTTCGTCAGCGGATGTGTTGTGTCGGCCTGCGAATAAATAAACAGAAGACATATAATATAAAGAAACAATACAATAATAAACATTAATATTATAGAAATGTGGCTTATTGTCGGTATCAGCCGGTAACACGTGGGAAGTCTGTCCCCGTTACAATGCACTAGACCCCCTGGGGAGATGGAGTCTGTCCCCGTTACAATGCCCTATAGACCCCTGGGAGATGGAGTCTGTCCCTGTAACAATGCACTAGACCCCCTGGGGAGATGGAGTCTGTCCCCGTTACAATGCCCTATAGACCCCTGGGAGATGGAGTCTGTCCCCGTTACAATGCACTAGACCCCCTGGGGAGATGGAGTTTGTCCCTGTTACAATGCACTAGACCCCCTGGGGAGATGGAGTCTGTCCCCGTTACAATGCACTAGACCCCCTGGGGAGATGGAGTCTGTCCCTGTTACAATGCACTAGACCCCCTGGGGAGATGGAGTCTGTCCCCGTTACAATGCACTAGACCCCCTGGGGAGATGGAGTCTGTCCCTGTTACAATGCACTAGACCCCCTGGGAGATGGAGTCTGTCCCCGTTACAATGCACTAGACCCCCTGGGGAGATGGAGTCTGTCCCTGTAACAATGCACTAGACCCCCTGGGGAGATGGAGTCTGTCCCTGTAACAATGCACTAGACCCCCTGGGGAGATGGAGTCTGTCCCTGTAACAATGCACTAGACCCCCTGGGGAGATGGAGTCTGTCCTCGTTACAATGCACTAGACCCCCTGGGGAGATGGAGTCTGTCCCCGTTACAATGCACTAGACCCCCTGGGGAGATGGAGTCTGTCCTCGTTACAATGCACTAGACCCCTGGGGAGATGGAGTCTGTCCCTGTTACAATGCACTAGACCCCCTGGGGAGATGGAGTCTGTCCCTGTTACAATGCACTAGACCCCCTGGGGAGATGGAGTCTGTCCTCGTTACAATGCACTAGACCCCCTGGGGAGATGGAGTCTGTCCCCGTTACAATGCACTAGACCCCTGGGGAGATGGAGTCTGTCCCCGTTACAATGCACTAGACCCCTGAGAGATGGAGTCTGTCCCTGTTACAATGCACTAGACCCCCTGGGGAGATGGAGTCTGTCCCCGTTACAATGTGCTAGACCCCCTGGTGAGATGGAGTCTGTCCCTGTTACAATGTGCTAGACCCCCTGGGGAGATGGAGTCTGTCCCTGTAACAATGCACTAGACCCCCTGGGGAGATGGAGTCTGTCCCTGTTACAATGCACTAGACCCCCTGGGGAGATGGAGTCTGTCCCTGTAACAATGCACTAGACCCCTGAGAGATGGAGTCTGTCCCTGTAACAATGCACTAGACCCCCTGGGGAGATGGAGTCTGTCCCCGTTATAATGCACTAGACCCCCTGGGGAGATGGAGTCTGTCCCTGTAACAATGCACTAGACCCCCTGGGAGATGGAGTCTGTCCCCGTTACAATGCACTAGACCCCCTGGGGAGATGGAGTCTGTCCCTGTTACAATGCACTAGACCCCCTGGGAGATGGAGTCTGTCCCCGTTACAATGCACTAGACCCCCTGGGGAGATGGAGTCTATCCCTGTAACAATGCACTAGACCCCCTGGGGAGATGGAGTCTGTCCCTGTAACAATGCACTAGACCCCTGGGAGATGGAGTCTGTCCCTGTAACAATGCACTAGACCCCCTGGGGAGATGGAGTCTGTCCCCGTTACAATGCACTAGACCCCCTGGGGAGATGGAGTCTGTCCCCGTTACAATGCACTAGACCCCCTGGGGAGATGGAGTCTGTCCCTGTAACAATGCGCTAGACCCCTGGGGAGATGGAGTCTGTCCCCGTTACAATGCACTAGACCCCCTGGGGAGATGGAGTCTGTCCCTGTAACAATGCACTAGACCCCCTGGGGAGATGGAGTCTGTCCCTGTAACAATGCACTAGACCCCCTGGGGAGATGGAGTCTGTCCCTGTAACAATGCACTAGACCCCCTGGGGAGATGGAGTCTGTCCCCGTTACAATGCACTAGACCCCCTGGGAGATGGAGTCTGTCCCTGTTACAATGCACTAGACCCCCTGGGAGATGGAGTCTGTCCCCGTTACAATGCACTAGACCCCCTGGGGAGATGGAGTCTGTCCCTGTTACAATGCACTAGACCCCCTGGGAGATGGAGTCTGTCCCCGTTACAATGCACTAGACCCCCTGGGGAGATGGAGTCTATCCCTGTAACAATGCACTAGACCCCCTGGGGAGATGGAGTCTGTCCCTGTAACAATGCACTAGACCCCCTGGGGAGATGGAGTCTGTCCCCGTTACAATGCACTAGACCCCCTGGGGAGATGGAGTCTGTCCCCGTTACAATGCACTAGACCCCCTGGGGAGATGGAGTCTGTCCCTGTAACAATGCGCTAGACCCCTGGGGAGATGGAGTCTGTCCCCGTTACAATGCACTAGACCCCCTGGGGAGATGGAGTCTGTCCCTGTAACAATGCACTAGACCCCCTGGGGAGATGGAGTCTGTCCCTGTAACAATGCACTAGACCCCCTGGGGAGATGGAGTCTGTCCCCGTTACAATGCACTAGACCCCCTGGGGAGATGGAGTCTGTCCCTGTTACAATGCACTAGACCCCCTGGGGAGATGGAGTCTGTCCCCGTTACAATGTGCTAGACCCCCTGGGGAGATGGAGTCTGTCCCTGTTACAATGCACTAGACCCCTGAGAGATGGAGTCTGTCCCTGTTACAATGCACTAGACCCCCTGGGGAGATGGAGTCTGTCCCTGTTACAATGCACTAGACCCCCTGGGGAGATGGAGTCTGTCCCCGTTACAATGCACTAGACCCCCTGGGGAGATGGAGTCTGTCCCCGTTACAATGCACTAGACCCCCTGGGGAGATGGAGTCTGTCCTCGTTACAATGCACTAGACCCCCTGGGGAGATGGAGTCTGTCCCTGTTACAATGCACTAGACCCCCTGGGGAGATGGAGTCTGTCCCCGTTACAATGCACTAGACCCCCTGGGGAGATGGAGTCTATCCCTGTAACAATGCACTAGACCCCCTGGGGAGATGGAGTCTGTCCCTGTAACAATGCACTAGACCCCTGGGAGATGGAGTCTGTCCCTGTAACAATGCACTAGACCCCCTGGGGAGATGGAGTCTGTCCCCGTTACAATGCACTAGACCCCCTGGGGAGATGGAGTCTGTCCCTGTAACAATGCGCTAGACCCCTGGGGAGATGGAGTCTGTCCCCGTTACAATGCACTAGACCCCCTGGGGAGATGGAGTCTGTCCCCGTTACAATGCACTAGACCCCCTGGGGAGATGGAGTCTGTCCCTGTTACAATGCACTAGACCCCCTGGGGAGATGGAGTCTGTCCCTGTTACAATGCACTAGACCCCCTGGGGAGATGGAGTCTGTCCCTGTTACAATGCACTAGACCCCTGGGAGATGGAGTCTGTCCCCGTTACAATGCACTAGACCCCCTGGGGAGATGGAGTCTGTCCCTGTAACAATGCACTAGACCCCCTGGGGAGATGGAGTCTGTCCCTGTTACAATGCACTAGACCCCCTGGGGAGATGAGTCTGTCCCTGTTACAATGTGCTAGACCCCCTGGGGAGATGGAGTCTGTCCCTGTTACAATGCACTAGACCCCCTGGGGAGATGGAGTCTGTCCCTGTAACAATGCACTAGACCCCCTGGGGAGATGGAGTCTGTCCCTGTAACAATGCACTAGACCCCCTGGGGAGATGGAGTCTGTCCCTGTTACAATGTGCTAGACCCCCTGGGGAGATGGAGTCTGTCCCTGTAACAATGCACTAGACCCCCTGGGGAGATGGAGTCTGTCCCTGTTACAATGTGCTAGACCCCCTGGGGAGATGGAGTCTGTCCCTGTTACAATGCACTAGACCCCCTGGGAGATGGAGTCTGTCCCTGTTACAATGCACTAGACCCCCTGGGGAGATGGAGTCTGTCCCCGTTACAATGCACTAGACCCCCTGGGGAGATGGAGTCTGTCCCTGTTACAATGTGCTAGACCCCTGGGAGATGGAGTCTGTCCCTGTTACAATGCGCTAGACCCCCTGGGGAGATGGAGTCTGTCCCTGTTACAATGCACTAGACCCCCTGTGGAGATGGAGTCTGTCCCTGTTACAATGCACTAGACCCCCTGGGGAGATGGAGTCTGTCCCTGTAACAATGCACTAGACCCCCTGGGGAGATGGAGTCTGTCCCTGTAACAATGCACTAGACCCCCTGGGGAGATGGAGTCTGTCCCTGTAACAATGCACTAGACCCCCTGGGGAGATGGAGTCTGTCCCTGTAACAATGTGCTAGACCCCCTGGGGAGATGGAGTCTATCCCCGTTACAGTGCACTAGACCCCCTGGGGAGATGGAGTCTATCCCTGTTACAATGCACTAGACCCCCTGGGGAGATGGAGTCTGTCCCCGTTACAATGCACTAGACCCCCTGTGGAGATGGATTTCTGAGGTGGAGCGCCACACCCAGAGCCGTATAATAGAAGAGTTCTGTTAGTGAGGGGGCACAGAACAGCCCGGTCACGTGATCCCGGAAGCGCTCGTGCGCACAGCTGCGCTCTTACTGGGAGCTCGATTAGGGACAGAGCTCCATTAAGATCCAATGCATTCTGTCAACATCCGGTTCAGAAACTGTCCCTAATCAGCGTCCCAGCAGTCCCCAGCCGGTCCCCAGTAGCGCTAGAGGCTGCCATTATGCATGAAATGAACGGAGTTTGCATAACTCTGTCTATTTCTAAGGCTCTGGCCACACCTACGTACCATCAGCTCCCAGTACTTCCCACCTACGTACCATCAGCTCCCAGTACTTCCCACCTACGTACCATCAGCTCCCAGTACTTCCCACCTACGTACCATCAGCTCCCAGTACTTCCCACCTACGTACCATCAGCTCCCAGTACTTCCCACCTACGTACCATCAGCTCCCAGTACTTCCCACCTACGTACCATCAGCTCCCAGTACTTCCCACCTACGTACCATCAGCTCCCAGTACTTCCCACCTACGTACCATCAGCTCCCAGTACTTCCCACCTACGTACCATCAGCTCCCAGTACTTCCCACAAGACTTGCCTTGTCGCACCCAAGCTGTGCTACTATAATACTTACTAATCACTAATTATGCTGAGTCGGCAGCGCCCGGGATCGAACCCATGAACGCGTGGCTCAAAGACACGAGCTCTACCTACTGAGCTACCCAGACAATGTTATAATACATTAAGAAAAGACAGTATGATGAGTGACACACAATATAAAAACAATAACAGATTGTGGGGAGGGAGGTTACCTGATTGATTTCATTGGTCAGCTGGGAGAGAATAGTGACTCCTATGATGCAGTGTTCCACACTGTCCTGTGAAAGACATTATCAGACATATAAAAGTTTAAAAGCTAAATAAAAATCACACAGCAGTGAAAACATTTCTGTCAGGCCAACCTAAGTCCTTATAGACGGATAACTCTTGCTCAGGAAGCAGTGAAGTACCCAAAGAGAAGAGAATAGAAGATGCTTCTGAATAGGGATGTCCCGATACACTTTTTTCACTTCCGATCCGATCCTGATTTCAAACACTCTTCAATCTTAACCCATTTTGGGCGGGAACCCCTTTTGGTGTTTTAGACGTTATAATTTAGCTATTGAAAAATACGAGTTTGTAGGTCTGATATTTTTGAAAATTCGTGAAAATGTGGCGCAAATTTGGAATATATATTTTTTCAGAGTGAACATTTTTAACTAAAATCTTTGCTTCTGAGGGGTCCTTGGAACAACATATTTACAGATGGTCGTCAGTGGTATATTACATATAAATTTTGGGGGTGCTTGACATGAAATATTGAGAACCACCGACATAGAAACATGAGGTTTTTCAGAAGACATTTGTTTTTATTTTGACGTTAGGCCTAAATGGGTTAAAATAACTAATAACCGAAAAAGGCTAATCTAAAAGCTCCCAAAGGGTGCCGTCCCGTGGGGCACGGGCTGAAAAGGTTTGAGGACTACTGATTTAGACAGCATTTGTATACGAGGTTAAAACACAAAAAAACACACCTGTAAAAATCGCGTAACGTCGGCGATGACGTTTCTGAAGACGTAGTCGTCTTTCTGACAGTCGAACCAGCCCAGCTTGGTGATCCTGGCGTACAGCTGGATGAGAGCCTGGGTCACGAACGCAGCCAACTTGGGCCGCGTCGCCAGGTAATTTATCACATAGTTCCCTGCAGCAACACAGACACAAACCAGGTAATTTATCACATAGTTCCCTACAGCAACACAGACACAAACCAGGTAATTTATCACATAGTTCCCTGCAGAAACACAGACACAAACCAGATAATTTATCACATAGTTCCCTACAGCAACACAGACACAAACCAGGTAATTTATCACATAGTTCCCTGCAGCAACACAGACACAAACCAGATAATTTATCACATAGTTCCCTACAGCAACACAGACACAAACCAGGTAATTTATCACATAGTTCCCTACAGCAACACAGACACAAACCAGATAATTTATCACATAGTTCCCTACAGCAACACAGACACAAACCAGATAATTTATCACATAGTTCCCTGCAGAGACACAGACACAAACCAGATAATTTATCACATAGTTCCCTACAGCAACACAGACACAAACCAGGTCATTTATCACATAGTTCCCTACAGCAACACAGACACAAACCAGGTCATTTATCACATAGTTCCCTACAGCAACACAGACACAAACCAGGTCATTTATCACATAGTTCCCTACAGCAACACAGACACAAACCAGATCATTTATCACATAGTTCCCTACAGCAACACAGACACAAACCAGATCATTTATCACATAGTTCCCTGCAGCAACACAGACACAAACCAGATAATTTATCACATAGTTCCCTACAGCAACACAGACACAAACCAGATAATTTATCACATAGTTCCCTACAGCAACACAGACACAAACCAGGTAATTTATCACATAGTTCCCTACAGCAACACAGACACAAACCAGGTAATTTATCACATAGTTCCCTACAGCAACACAGACACAAACCAGGTAATTTATCACATAGTTCCCTACAGCAACACAGACACAAACCAGATAATTTATCACATAGTTCCCTACAGCAACACAGACACAAACCAGATAATTTATCACATAGTTCCCTGCAGAGACACAGACACAAACCAGATAATTTATCACATAGTTCCCTACAGCAACACAGACACAAACCAGGTCATTTATCACATAGTTCCCTACAGCAACACAGACACAAACCAGGTCATTTATCACATAGTTCCCTACAGCAACACAGACACAAACCAGGTCATTTATCACATAGTTCCCTACAGCAACACAGACACAAACCAGATCATTTATCACATAGTTCCCTACAGCAACACAGACACAAACCAGATCATTTATCACATAGTTCCCTACAGCAACACACACGAACCAGATAATTTATCACATAGTTCCCTGCAGAAACACAGACACAAACCAGATCATTTATCACATAGTTCCCTGCAGAAACACAGACACAAACCAGATCATTTATCACATAGTTCCCTGCAGCAACACAGACACAAACCAGGTAATTTATCACATAGTTCCCTACAGCAACACAGACACAAACCAGATAATTTATCACATAGTTCCCTGCAGAAACACAGACACAAACCAGATCATTTAGCACATAGTTCCCTGCAGCAACACAGACACAAACCAGGTAATTTATCACATAGTTCCCTACAGCAACACAGACACAAACCAGATAATTTATCACATAGTTCCCTACAGCAACACAGACACAAACCAGGTAATGTATCACATAGTTCCCTACAGCAACACAGACAAACCAGGTAATTTATCACATAGTTCCCTACAGCAACACAGACACAAACCAGATAATTTATCACATAGTTCCCTACAGCAACACAGACACAAACCAGATAATTTATCACATAGTTCCCTACAGCAACACAGACACAAACCAGGTAATGTATCACATAGTTCCCTACAGCAACACAGACAAACCAGGTAATTTATCACATAGTTCCCTACAGCAACACAGACACAAACCAGATAATTTATCACATAGTTCCCTACAGCAACACAGACACAAACCAGGTAATTTATCACATAGTTCCCTACAGCAACACAGACACAAACCAGGTAATTTATCACATAGTTCCCTACAGCAACACAGACACAAACCAGGTAATTTATCACATAGTTCCCTACAGCAACACAGACACAAACCAGGTAATTTATCACATAGTTCCCTACAGCAACACAGACACAAACCAGGTAATTTATCACATAGTTCCGTGCAGCAACACAGACACAAACCAGGTAATTTATCACATAGTTCCCTGCAGCAACACAGACACAAACCAGGTAATTTATCACATAGTTCCCTACAGCAACACAGACACAAACCAGGTAATTTATCACATAGTTCCCTACAGCAACACAGACACAAACCAGATCATTTATCACATAGTTCCCTACAGCAACACAGACACAAACCAGGTAATTTATCACATAGTTCCCTACAGCAACACAGACACAAACCAGGTAATTTATCACATAGTTCCCTACAGCAACACAGACACAAACCAGGTAATTTATCACATAGTTCCCTGCAGCAACACAGACACAAACCAGGTAATTTATCACATAGTTCCCTACAGCAACACAGACACAAACCAGGTAATTTATCACATAGTTCCCTACAGCAACACAGACACAAACCAGATAATTTATCACATAGTTCCCTACAGCAACACAGACACAAACCAGGTAATTTATCACATAGTTCCCTGCAGCAACACAGACACAAACCAGATAATGTATCACATAGTTCCCTACAGCAACACACACACAAACCAGGTAATTTATCACATAGTTCCCTACAGCAACACAGACACAAACCAGATAATGTATCACATAGTTCCCTACAGCAACACAGACACAAACCAGATAATTTATCACATAGTTCCCTACAGCAACACAGACACAAACCAGGTAATTTATCACATAGTTCCCTACAGCAACACAGACACAAACCAGGTAATTTATCACATAGTTCCCTACAGCAACACAGACACAAACCAGGTAATTTATCACATAGTTCCCTACAGCAACACAGACACAAACCAGATAATTTATCACATAGTTCCCTACAGCAACACAGACACAAACCAGGTAATTTATCACATAGTTCCCTGCAGCAACACAGACACAAACCAGATAATGTATCACATAGTTCCCTACAGCAACACACACACAAACCAGGTAATTTATCACATAGTTCCCTACAGCAACACAGACACAAACCAGATAATGTATCACATAGTTCCCTACAGCAACACAGACACAAACCAGATAATTTATCACATAGTTCCCTACAGCAACACAGACACAAACCAGGTAATTTATCACATAGTTCCCTACAGCAACACAGACACAAACCAGGTAATTTATCACATAGTTCCCTACAGCAACACAGACACAAACCAGATAATTTATCACATAGTTCCTGCAGCAACACAGACACAAACCAGGTAATTTATCACATAGTTCCCTACAGCAACAAACACACAAACACACAGACTACTTTTAATAAACAGTCAACTGTGACTAGACCCATTCATTAATCAGCAACAACCACCACATTATAATCATCATCACCACTTATTTTAATTTAATTTAAACAAACAAGGCCCAAGCCAATTCCAGGAAACATAACGGACTTAATAATTCAACAATTAAAGTCAATTAGTCTCTCTGTGACACATCTAGGGGCCTCAATCTGCATTCAAAGATGTTCCTAGAAGCTTTGTCATTGGTCGATTTCCCTGTCTGCTTCCTGATTGAGAAACACAAAAAAATGAGAAAGCTTCTAGGAACTTGATTGCGGCCCCTACATGTGTCACAAAGACGACTTTTTTTTTTTAAATAAATCACAGAGACTAAATATCACAAGATTTTAGTCGACTAAAATGTATTTTGGCGGGCCTTGATGCCGTCGGAATGGTTCATTTTACACCTGCTGAAATTAGCCGATCGGTTGCATGCTGAAAATAGCCGATCTACAAGCTCACAACGTGTCGCGCGTGACCTTGTAGATCAGCTATTTTCAGCATGCAACCGAGTATAAAATGACTGGATCTCTTGTACACTAGTCCCTTCCTAACATTTTAGTTTAGTTTTTATCTGTTGACGAACATTTTTCGTCTTAGTTTTAGTGCCTCCGCCATATTGGAGTGATGATGTAACTTCCTGTTTAACCCATTCTGTACGCGAACCCATTTTGGTGTTAGCATCGCGTTATGCTTTAGCTATTGAAAAATAGCAGATCTACAAGCTCATATCGCGCCACCGAGTGGCGCGCTACGAGCTTGTAGGTCTGCTATTTTTGAAAAATCGAAGAACGACTGACATTTTTTAAATCTTATCTCAGGTCAGAATGGGTTAATCAGACCAGTGTGTGTCCAGTGGAAACCTCGTATGAATCTGATCTCAGGTCAGAATGGGTTAAAAACATTTAAAAGTCATGCTGTACAAAACTAAAACTTGTCTTGTCCTATTCTACTCTCATCTATTGATTTACTCATTTATCGATCATGTTTATGAAAGGATCAAAGCATCAATTAGCAACACATTCATTCAGAATGTCAGGGTGCATGTGTGCGCATGCATGTGCACGTGTGCCCGCGACCGTGCATGTTTACGTGCTTGTTTGAGGTGTTGCATCATAGACAAAGCATTGCTGCCATATTGGAGTGATGCACCGCTGTGCCATCTAGTGGTGATTCCAAATATCTTAGAACTGTCGTCTCTTTATATATAATCTCTTTGCTATAAGGACATATTCAGTATTTAAGTCCGACGTCATTTTGTAGTGCTACGTTACGTCCGGGTCCAAGTGGCACCAGCTCCCGTCCGCATCTCATTGTAAATAGAATATCTAAACGCGTGAATCTTTTCACAATGACGTTATTTTTCAGAAAGGAAGCCATTGAGGGTTAAAATGGGTCTTAATGCTTCCAACGCGAGTAGAATTATTAATGTTTTGTACAAGTGTCCATGACAACAAAAATATATGATGTGGAGACAATAAAGACTATTATTATCATTATTATTTATTTATTTTTAAAGATATTTTTTTTGCGGCTTACGCCTTTTTTATTGATTTTTGAAGGGACAGACAGTAGGCTGACAGGAAACGGGAGAGAGATGGGGGGGGGATGACATGCAGTAAAGGCCGTGTCGGGTCCGGGAGTCGAACCCGCGGCACACTGCGACTGGATTACCAGTCCGGTGCCCAGACCGTTACGCTACGGCCTGGGCCTATTATCATTATTATTGAAGGTGGTAACAGTCCATTTGCTCTGTAAAATATTTCGGGGGGCATATTTAGAATGTGTGCAGGCTTGAGTATGTTAAATCTAGTTTGCATTAATGAGGATTTAGTTGACCCAATAAAATAAAATGGCGATAGTATTCCATGTGGGGCAGACGGCCTGTCACAGCCAGATTTGGGAGAGCAGCAGCTTTGTTGTTGTAAAATGAGACTTTTGTGGTCGTTTTCATCTCAGATTTAGTCCGACGGAGCGTCACAGTATAACTCTATGGGGACACAAAAGCGACACAAAAGTAGGACCCGGAAGTATCTCAGGAGGGGGCGCTCACGTCACGGCTAAAATACTGAATAAGGATATATAGGACATATATATAGAGGGGAAAAAAACGTCAGAACTTACGGATGTCGATGCGTTGCTCAAGGGGCAGAGGGTTGCTGGTTCTAGACACCAGTTTAGATAGACAGGTGGCAGCGAGCAGCTGGGAATACGATGACTGTGGAGGACAAACACACACGCTTTAAGTCAAATACACTCAATATACGTCTTTGGAACAAAATTAAACGTTACTGTTCTTTTTCTGTTCACTTTGCATGAGCTACAATAGTACTGCATAAGGTGCTGGTGCTCATGGTGGAGAACAACGGAAAAGTTGTATCCACCATCCACGGTAAGTTGGAATAACTTACCGTCTCATATCAGTGTCTGTACTAGTCTCAGCTCTTTTAAAAGACAATTACTGCAATTTTTATTAACAAGCTTGGGCAACACGCCCTAGTCATGTTATTATTTGATACTTATCATTAGAACATTATTACTATTATTATTTTTGAATCCTTAGGCTTTCTGTATTTATTTTTATTTTACCATATTGTTGTTATTATGTACATATGTGCAAATAAACTAAACTAAACCTTTTTTTTTTCTTGTTTTGTTTCCCAATTTATTTAGTCATTTATGCCAATTATTTCCTCACCCCGCACATTTGTCACTGCTGTTTTGTTCGTATATAGAGGCTCGACAAAGCCGAATGCACCGTGGTAGATTCGAACGCAGGGGACAGGCACTTTACACGGAGCGCACCTGAGCGCACTTGCTTGATCTGATCAAAATTGCTGCCATTTTGAGTGAAATGAAACCATCAACACATCGGCGAATCAAACAGGAAATTATATTGCAACGCATGATTACATGAAGCGGCTCTAATTGAAGCCGCGATAGCCAAGTATGTGACAGTGGTGATGGAATAAGTGCTCTCAGAGTGAAACTCACACTGCCTCTCTCCAGTAGTAGCTGACATTTGCTCAGACAGTCGGGGCTGTTGGTAAACTCCACCAATGCTTTCTCTGCCTGGAGTCGGACATCCGTGTCTGTTGTCTCGTATAGCTGCTTACATAGGATCTCCAGCTGGGCAAGGCCCTGGAAACAGACACAACAACAGACACGTTATATGCAGACACAAGGCCCTGGAAACAGACACACAGACATGTTATATACAGACACAATGCCCTGGAAACAGACACAACAACAGACACGTTATATGCAGACACAAGGCCCTGGAAACAGACACACAGACATGTTATATACAGACACAATGCCCTGGAAACAGACACAACAACAGACACGTTATATGCAGACACAAGGCCCTGGAAACAGACACAACAACAGACACGTTATATACAGACACAAGGCCCTGGAAACAGACACAACAACAGACACGTTATATACAGACACAAGGCCCTGGAAACAGACACAACAACAGACACGTTATATGCAGACACAAGGCCCTGGAAACAGACACAACAACAGACACGTTATATGCAGACACAAGGCCCTGGAAACAGACACACAGACACGTTATATATACAGACACAAGGCCCTGGAAACAGACACACAGACACGTTATATGCGTTATATGTGGAATGCACTTCCCATTGCAGTCAGAACTGCAGCATCACTCCCAATCTTCCGCCGTAGTCTGAAAACCCACCTTTTCAGACTCCATCATGGCCCATAGCACTTACCCCACCCCCTTAGATAGCATTTCTGTAGACTTAGATAGCATCTGATACAGACTTATAGCATGTTATGTAGACAGCACTATAATTGCATTGTATATAGTCATAGCACGCCATAGTACATATGTATAGCATAGTAGTATATATATATAGTTTATATGTATAGTCTCATAATATAGATATTCCACTGTTACCTTCTTAGCTTACGCATGTTTCATGATAAATGCTTTTTTGTGATGTATTCCCATGCTTTTTGTTCTTGCTTAATGTAAATCGCTCTGGATTAAGAGCGTCTGCTAAATGCCTACATTGTAAATTGTAAATTGACACAATGCAAGAGGGGGAAAAAAGCCATATACTGTATGCCATCTTGGGTACTCAGTGACGTAAATAGGTTTTCAATGTAATGAGTCCCGGGATGGTCTTTTAGAGAGGAGTCCCATTTCAACGACGTTAGGAGTCATATTTTGCCTTTTTTCTATTTTTTTATTTTTACAAATTGCAGCATTTAACTCTAATTTTATTTTATATGGTTATAAGGTGGTTATATTCATGTAGAAATCAGAAGAAGAAATTATTATATTATAACTAAAGCTAGCAAAACAGTACAGTAGTACAGTAGTGCATCCCGTGCATCCCGTGGTCGTTGTTTTATTGCGTCCCTTAACTGTAAACTGCGCTTTGGGATGCAAAATGCACCCTATTTTAACTGTAAACTGCGCTTTGGGATGCAAAATGCACCCTATTGTAATCTCTGGGTGCTGCCAGCAGGGCAGTAGACATTTGGGAAATGTGCGTGCCACGCTAATCTATGCTCAGTCTGAGCATAGATACAGTATATAAATAATAGAGATGGCACCGGGATTCCCCTCCCATCCAGTGCCCGCTCTGCTCTCTATTATTTATAGATCTATGCTCAAACCAAGAGGAAGTGTGTAGGGCAAGGGGCGAGGAGGAGGCGGAGCTAGTTTCAAAGAGGGACACACACACACACACACACACACACACAAAAGTGGCTGGTTGGCTAGAGACGCAGCAGCCAATGAGAATGATGGCTTGCTAGCACGGCCACTACGGCAGCCAATTAGAATGATAGCTTGCTATAGTACGGCCACTACGGCAACCAATGAGAGAGACAGCTTGCTAGTCCAGAAAGGCAAAGCAATCGTTCATAAACCAGCTCCGCTGTGCTTCACAGCAGCTGGTAAAAAAAAGAAGGTCTTGAGAAGAAAAGGGTCCTGCACACCGTCTTTCACAGTAGTAGCAGTAGTAGTTTTATTAGAGGACAACGTTTCGGGCTAAACGACCTTCATCAGGTATCTTGATAAATGTGTAGAAGGGTTTCACTCAAGAGTTAAACGGTCCATTTGGTTACCAACTCCATTTGGTTACCAACCTGGAACCCCCTCAAGGCCCACTGGTGGTCCCCGGACCACCTGGAACCCCCTCAAGGCCCACTGGTGGTCCCCGCCCGGACCACTGGTTGATAAAACCACTGTAGTAGAACTATAGGACCACAATGGATACAGATCTCCAGGACTTAATTTTTGTCATCCTTTTTAGCCTAAATGTCTGACTGTACTATCTATTTACATTTCAAACTAATAAAGTATTCGATCAAAAACCAACAAAATTGTAAATGCCTGCCTAAATATGTCCCAAACCGCCCCCCTAAGGTCTTCCACTGCTGGCCTGCTCGCTTTGCCTAAAAAAATGGCAACTAAAAAATACGGGGAAGCAGCTTTTTGCTTCTACGGGCCGTCGGCATGGAACAAGCTCCCACTGTACCTTCGACAGGCAGCCTCTGTAGACATTTTTAAAGCTCAGCTCAAGACCCACTTCTACAACATTGCTTTTAATTGATCATTTATTTTTAATTGTTTTTGTTATTCATGTCCTCACTGTATTGCATTACTGCTTGTTTTTTAATGTCGTTGCCTTGCTTTTCTTTTATTCTCCATTGATCTGTAAAGCACTTTGAGCTGCATTTCATGTCATGAAAGGTGCTATACAAATAAAGTTTTATTATTATTATTATTAAATGGTGCCTTTATCCAAGGCGCTTTACATAGACTGTGCATTACATTCACCCATTTACACACACATTCATAGTACCGATGACAGAGGAAACCATGCAAGGCACCCAACCTGCACATCGGGAGCAATTAGGGTTTCAGAGTCTTGCTCAGGGACACTCCCGACGCTAACGTTGGGCCTGGGGGAGCCCACAGGGTTCAAAGTGGAAACCTTGCGGCTCCCATTCTGCCACTCTACCGTGGCCTGGCCTGAGCCACCGCCGCTCCGAACACAAAGCGAAAATCAAACGGGACACGGTGGCCTAGCTTTGGGAGGACTACTGTGTCAGAGAGAGCAACAAAGTGAACAGCAGCAGCACTTCTGAAGCACACAGTGATATGATTACACCCAAAATGTCACCGATAAATACGCCAGTATCCTTCATATCCCGGTCACAAACACTCAAAAGGAAGAGTTTTTACACCCAGTCTATTAAAGGAGACGCTGCCCGTTGCAACAAACGAGAACTACAAGTTCAAGCACTGAATCAAAAAGGAACAAAGGTCATTTACAAGCTTGTTTTTAAAGCATCGCCGGTTCAAAATGCAACAATGTGTACAGCACTACTGTATGCCTTCCCTGAACTCATAGGCTATTCTTTACCTGTTCCGTGATTTCTGATTTGTCTGCATTTTCTTTTTTACACCCGTTCAAAATAACATAACCATTTACAATAGATAAAGAACAAAACGTGCTATATAATCCTACCATCCAATATGAAATCAAGGTATTTTGTAAATAAATGTTATAAATAAATGTATTATTTCCCTCTCTCAAGCTGTGCTGTGCCGTCCGGCCACTGAAGCGTTTTCATTTGGTCATCATAACCCAGGCCAGTGGTTGTTAAAGTCGGCCAAGGCCAGACAGGGACCATCCAGGTTCATTGAGGGGGCTAATCAGGTCTGTAACTCCCAGGCAACTAAAACATCTTTGCCAAACAACCACCACCATGGAAAACACAGAACCAACCAGCTGCACACAACGGTTTTAATTGCATATGAAATAATAAATCAGTATTTTCAACAAGAGCCAGTCACAGAATTCGAAGTCATCGATTTTGGCGCACTGGCGCTGAATGCCAGAATTGAATTTCAACAGCCTAACATTTTAGCCTCAAATTTACATTTCACGTCACTATTCCTGGGAATGTTTTCAAAACGGCTTCAACATTCTATCTGTCACTGTTGTTTTAAGTGTCAGCTTAATTCCCCTCATCATTCACAAGTGCTCAAAGCGCTTTACAACAATGGTTCCTTCATTCATACATTGGGAGGTGAAGCGGCGAACAGTCGACGCCAGCGTCCTCCCTTCCCACAATCACACACCAGTGGTGGCGAGCTCACACCGACCGACTCATTGGAGGCAATGTAGGGTTCAGTGTCTTGCCCAAGGAGTCAAGGACACACACTTCGACATGTGGACAGGAGGAGGAGCCGGGATTCGAACCGCTGAACCATGGATCATTGGACGACCTGCTCTACCTCCTGAGCCACAGCCACTTGCTCAAAGTACCTTTGAGCAAGGCACTACTAAACCCCCAACTGCTCCAGCAGAGCTGTAGTTGTGTAGACTGTGGTTGTACATGTGGGTGTGTCGTGTGTGACTGTGTGTGCGTGCGAGCGCATGCGCATGCGTGCGATTGTCATTTCTAAACATTTTCTGAAAAATGTCACTGAACTTTACTGTATAGGGCAGGCTATAATGGCACGCTATAAATAGCAACACTGGGTTGAGCAGTAGTACACTTAATGGATTGTTCTGCTTCATGATGTCAGACAAAGATTAGATTTAAATATATATATATATATATATATATATATATATATATATATATATATATATATGTATGGTGGGAACTGGTGAAGGTGAAGTGTTTGAAAGCAGACAAACAGCTATATCTTGCGCAACCCCCTTACCCCTTAACTTATTTGCCATTTTTTACCACTTTGACCCATTTAGACCTGAGATCAGATTCTAAAAAATGTCTTCTACATCCCGACGGTTTTCTGAAAAAGCTATGTTTCTATGTCAGTGGTTCCTTCGATTTTTTTCAAAAATAGCAGACCTACAAGCTCGTATCGCGCCACTCGGTGGCGCGCTATGAGCTTGTAGATCTGCTATTTTTCAATAGCTAAAGTATAACATAATGCTTTAAAACACCAAAATGGGTAAAAACAAATGGCAAATACGTTTAGGGATTAAGGGGTAAGGGAAGGGCCCAAGGTGTTTACAATCAGACAGCTTTCATAGACACTACCTCGCTACAGCTCCACACGTGTTCTGACGACACTTTGTTAGATTTCCGTTGGCAGCTATAAAGGAGAATTCCGTTTAAGACGGCTTTCTTACCTTTATTTGTAGTAGTTACGTCCTCACTAAAGAGGTCCAGGTGTTATTTTGTGCAAAAGCGCATTATTGGCTACTTCCCCTACCATAAGCCCTCAATGAATTAAATGGGGCTATGGGGTGTTGTGCTAATTTGCTTATGTCCATCGCTCAAAAAACGTTTTTTGTTGTGTATATATGCTCTCTTCATAATGTAAATAAATGGTATCCCAAGCTGCACACTTTACTACTTATTTTGATGGAAATAAGCAAATTAGCACAAAAACCCAACCCCCATTGAGGGCTTATATTAAAGGAAATGGCTGAATAATGCACTTTTGAACAAAATGAACAACTGGACCCTCTTTGTTGGGGGACACAACAACTACAAATAAAAGGTAAGAAAGCCTTCTAGCAATGGAATTCTCCTTTAATCTCCCATCACTACTTGTGATTAACCATTTAAAAAAACGCAGCTTGTAGTGACACAGCACGCCGAAGCATGGTGGATGCATTGATGCTGGAGGCGGTGGTCATGGATGCATTGAAAAGAGGCTAGAATAATAAAGATACAAAAGATGTCCGCGTCATGCGGAAGTGTGGGAAGCGGCCCTTAGTTAACCACTTAATCCCCGGCCCCATGCTTTGTCCAGCGCTGAAGACCATCAGCCACAGCACGCACGCACGCACGCACGCACTGCTCCGGTCGAGCTGACCACGTGAAAACATAATTTGCGCAGCAGCCAGCCAGCAAGTATAGCCACACCTACAAATAAGTCATTTTTTACAATTGATTGCACAAAAAAAATCAATTATTCAACAACACGATTTATTCTTTTGACAGCACCAACCAATGGAGAAAGACAAGACATGCTTGTCTTATATTATTTCCTTCAATCCCACCCATATATATATATATTCAGACGAGGCACTGAGTGGGCAGGCAGGCAGGAGAAGTGCAGAGTCATTACATAGCCACAGTGAGACCGGAGATGCTACTGATAAAAACTGCTGAGATGATAAAAGGGGGCCATCCAAAAACTGGGAGTGCATGGGAGAATAGTGTCTTGAATAGTGAAAGAGAGTATGTGGGTTGTGTGTGTGTGTGTGTGTGTGTGTGTGTGTGTGTGTGTGTGTGTGTGTGTGTGTGTGTGTGTGTGTGTGTGTGTGTGTGTGTGTAAGGGGGAAGGCTCTTGCTGTAATGCTATAGTATGTGATCCGTTTTGATAACGGTAATAATAAGACAGGTGCGAGACTAGGCCAGGCCCAGCATTAAATTGATGATGGTCTGAGGAGGATCAAAACAATCCAGTCTGTGTCACTTTTTTTGCACTTTTGTAATGGACTGTAAAAAAGACTCAATGTGTTTGCATTCAAAAGAGCCCCAACATCTGTTTGTCAGTCAGTGTGCAAGCACTTTGTTGTTTTATATGGAGTGGACTTTGATCATGGCAAAGCAAGCACGCATCTCTTCATCTCCAGGGTATTATGTTTTTGTGAGAGCATGGCTATAAAAAAGGTAAATGGTGGTGCGTTTATATATCACCGTTATCCAAGGCGCTTTAAATGGTAAATGGTAAATGGTGCATTTATATAGCGCCTTTATCCAAGGCGCTTTACAGAGATTGTGCATTACATTCACCCATTCATACACCGATGGCAGCGGAAACCATGCAAGGCACCAACTAGCACATCGGGAGCAATTAGGGGTTCAGTGTCTTGCTCAAGGACACTTCGACAGTAACTCTGGGGGAGCCCGGGTTCGAACTGGCAACCTTACGGTTACCATCCAGGCACTCTACCCCTGAGCCACAGCCCACCAATGGCTATGTAGGGTATGATGATGGACAATGTGTGTGTAAAACATGTATAGATTAAACGCAAACACATCTCTGCTAGGTCCAGATAAGAGTTTGGTTGCCACTTTCCAGACCCAACCCCATATAACCCCATGCCCAAACCAGGCATCTCCTCCACGACATGCATTTGATTACACCTTCCCACCCCTGCTCAAACTCACCCCCAGATAAATTTACACGTACTTTTAAAATACACAAAGTTGCATTACACAGAGTGGAATTGGAAACCCCTTCACAAGTCGATGCTCATTATTTTTAGCTGCCACAAACAATTAACAGTGACACTACTGCTTGAATGTCTTGAGCTGAGGCGAATAACTGGTAACCTGGCTAATAAGCCAGACTCAAATCACACTGTCGTGTGGTATTTGAGTCTGGAGATGCTGTGTATGGATCTTGTTTCCGGGGGGGGGTTCAGACATTTTCTCTTTGACGCAATTGGTCAGAGCTACTGTCAGTCTAAGGGCCGATTCATACTCCTATTTTACCGCTGTTTCGGCGCTGTAGTGCCGGAATGATTTCGGCTCGTCAGACATTTTCAGTAGCACCGAAGAGCCGACTTTAGGACGGTAACGGTACCCGTCCCCCGAACCTCAAATGACGTCAAATTGTAGGCTCTACAGCGCCGAACCGACTTTTATTCGGCTCTAAAATAGGAGTATGAATCGGCCCTAAGGTCTCAAGCATTGAACGTCACTGTACCAAAGCCCGCCCATATTGCATACCGTGTCCCGATTGGCCGATTGGTGTAGGAAATGGGCGTACAATTGAGCCTCTCCAGACCGTAATCCGCCGGCAGGCAATTTTTTGCTTGCCAACGGCTGATTCGGTCTGGCTTATTAGCCAGGCTAAATAACTGCGTCATGTACTATTACTTATTTGGCTTTTTTTTTTTGATTTTTTTTTATTTGGATTGACCGAGTGGCGCGCTACGAGCTTGTAGGTCTGCTATTTTTGAAAACATTGAAGAACGACTGACATTTTTAGAATCTGATATCAGGTCAGAATGGGTTAATCAGACCAGTGTGTGTCCAGTGGAAACCTCGTATGAATCTGATCTCAGGTCAGAATGGGCTAACAGCAGTGATGTGTCAAAACTAGTACTCATTAGTGTACTGCCTGTTTCTGTCTCAGATTTTTTGAAGGAGAGACATTAGCATACATTAACAAACCAGTGTTGATTTCGTCGACTAAAACTAAGACGAAAAATGTTCGTCGACTACCTTTTTTCACTGACGAAAACTAAATGGAAACTAAATGAAGACTAAGACTACATTTTCTGACAATTTCGTAAACAAATAAAAACTACACTAAAATGTTAGGAAAGGAATAGTGGACAAGAGATCCAGTACAAGTTATTTTACACTTGGTCGCATGCTGAAAATAGCTGATCTACAGGCTCACAACATGTCGCAGCTGTGAGCTTGTAGATCGGCTATTTTCAGCAAGTGTCAAATATGTCATCAATATGGCATCAAGGCCCGCCAAGATACACTTCAGTCGACAAAAACAGCCGTAGATTTAGTCGGCTAAAATCTCGTGATTTTTAGTCGACTAAAACTAGACTAACACTAAGACATTCCCAGTGACTAAAACTAAAGGAAAACTATTCAAAAGACTAAAAGTAAACTAAAATCAAAGATTGCTGCCGAAAACAACACTAACAAACATCAACTCTGTTACTGTATGGTGTTACTGTACATGTGCTTGACACCTGACATACAGCATGACAAACGTCCTGGTGTCACACTGAATGTGGTGTCACACTGAATGTGGTGTCACACTGAATGTGAATCAGAGTGAGCAGCAGGCGCACCACGTGGCCGATCTGAACAACACACACCAGGAGTTTGTTTCCGATTCATTAACTAGACCCACTGGTTCTCAAAATGGGGCCTGCGGACCACCAGGGGTCCTTGGGGGAGGGGGCTACCAGGGTGGAGGAGGGGATCCGCAGCAAAATGACTTAACCCATTCTGACCTGAGATCAGATTCATACGAGGTTTCCACTGGGACACACACTGGTCTGATGAACCCATTCTGACCTGAGATCAGATTAAAAAATGTCAGTCGTTCTTCGATTCAAAAAATAGCAGACCTACAAGCTCGTATCGCGCCACTCGGTGGCGCGATATGAGCTTGTAGATCTGCTATTTTTCAATAGGTAAAGCACAACATGATGCCAACACCAAAATGGGTGCCCGGTCAGAATGGGTTAACCCGTTTTGACCTGGGAACGATTCTGCAAATGTCTTCTAAATCCATGTTTTTCTATGTCAGTCGTTCTCAAACACTTTCATGTCACTTTTCACGATTCTTCAAAAATAGCAGACTTACAAGCTTGTAAAGTCATAGCGTAACGCTAACACCAAAAGGGGTTCCCACCCAAAATGGGTTAATATAGCGTCACATTGAATCATTTGGTTATTCAACATAGCAGATATTAAATTAAATTGAATGGTGCATTTATATAATAGCGCTTCTACCCAAAGCCCTTTACATAGATTGTGCATTACATTCATTCACCCATTCACACACAGACGTCGGAGGAAACGATGCAAGGGAAGTCACCGACCATAGAGTATATATATCTATAGAGAAGACACCCGAGTTCTCCTCCCATCCACTTGCATTAAGTTGCTCAAAAGCGCATGAGGCGGATTCACTCCTCCTTCCTGGTAGGAACAGAGTGCATTCTGGGACGGATTGCAATGGTGAGTGGCCCCAAACACATGAACGCGCTGCCGTTGAACACGTACGAGCGTCGTCCGTCGTGAACGTGTACAATGATAGTCAACGGACAGCGCGTTCATGTGTTTGGGGCCAGGCTGCAATACCTTCATTCGGCCACTATGTCCATTTCGCCTCAAGATTTCCTCTGGGTGCCTTCTCTATAAATATATATACTCTAAGGCACCGACCTGCACATTGGGAACAATTAGGGGTTCAACTTCAGACAGAGTCTTGCTCAAGGACACTTCAACTCTGGGGGAGCCCAGGATCCAACTGGGAACCTTGCAGTCCCCCATCCAGCTGCTCTACCGGCCCCTGAGCCACATGAGCTTGTAGATCTGTTATTTTTTTTATTCATTTTTGCAGTGCAAATCTTTAAATATATATTTTGCTTCCGATGTCCATAGCACAAAATATTTTTTGAGATGGGGGTCCGCAGCCAAATACATTGGGGGTCCAACGTCCTTGACATGCAAAGGTCTGAGAACCACTATTATGGAGGAAGTCACTAGTAATGTTGCTCTGGAGAGGGAAGTCTGGAGCTCTCTGGTGGAGCTGTTGCCCCCGCGACCCGACTACGGACTTAAAGCGGTTGAAGATGGATGGATGGATGGATACTGTAATATAGCTGTTACATAGCATAGACAATAGACATCAATGCTGTGGTTAATGAAGTACAGTGAGGACTGATTTAGCAGAACTCATCATGACTCATGTACACAACTACACAACAGAAGAGATTAAATCCCGGGTTCACACTTGTTGCACGACACAAGAGTCGTGTGCCGAAAATAGCCGATCTACAAGCTCAAAACAAGACGCATGGAGACCTTCAGTTAATTTTCAGCAAGTCCCACCAACGTACAATGGAGTATACATTTAGCATTACAAGCCGGGAAAGCAGGAATACCTTATTTTCTATACTTCACTTCCTCGTCTGCATGTCGGTCAGTCATGTGCAGATCTGATCTGACAAAAGACTTCATTCTTAGCTGCATTATCCGCACCATGCACATACATGTGTTGTTAACACCTTCACACCTTATGCTTATCCTCACACTGCATCTGCTGGTCTAATGCTGTACATGTAATGTAGACATCAAGATTGATTTATTGTCTTTTTCCCCGCCTCTCTGCTCTACGCAAAACAAAAACAAATGTCAACCACTTCTTTCACACATTGACAAAAAAAATGATTCTTCAACCTGTTATTCAAGCCTAGCCCAGCATCCCGCCAGACAGACAGTGTGACTGAAACGCCAGTCTCTCTTCCTCATCTCGTACTCCCTGCCACTCTACTCTGTCAAATGTTCTGGTCACTTTATATTAACACCTGCTTTTTGTTTACCCATTTAATGACCACAAGGCAACAACCATCCTAACCCTAAAAAACACTTTGAATCCGCGATCGGTGAACTTCATCGGGTGCACTGCACGGAGGGCGACTCTGGAGCAGATGTGTACCTGTTACACTACGAGACATCGGAGCTGACAAACAGAACGCTATGTTGTTGTTGTTGTAGCAGGAATCAAGACTATTTCACAAAAAACATCATGGGAAAATAATGCAATATTTCTGGCGAGCACACCTAATGTGCTCCTCTCCTGACACCACACTCACCATTGCTTTTTAGACACACAGTCACACACAAATATTCCAAAAGAAGTTTAGTACAAGGCACAGGGTCGCATTGCCCGTTCGGATGCTGGTAGATGTTAGGAATGGTGGGACAACAGCGCATGTAGATAAATGTTTGATAGTACACTTAAAGGAGAATTCCATGCTAGAATGCTTTCTTATCTTTCTTACCTTTCTTTGTAGTTGTTACGTCCCCACCAAAGAGGTCCAGGTGTTTTTTTGTGCAAAAACTCCTTATTGGCTATATTTCCCCTACCATAAGCCCTCAATAAATTGCATTGCATTGAATGGGAATTGAATGGGGCTATGGGGTGTTATGCTAGTTCGCTTATTTCCATATCCAGAGAGGATATATACAAAGAAATTATAATGTTGAGCGATGGAAATAAGCTAATTAGCGCAACACCCCATAGCCCCATTCAATTCAATGCAATTCATTTAGGGCTTATGGTAGGGAAAATAGCCAATAAGGAGCTTTTGCACAAAATAACACCTGGACCTCTTTGGTGGGGACGTAACGACTACAAAGAAAGGTAAGAAAGCCTTTTAGTATGGAATTCTCCTTTAAGACTCAACGTCTGCTTGAATCCATGTATTCCCCTGCAATGAATTATTTGATCACCAGTTTACTGGCGATATGCTGGGAAAGGAAATCATAGATATTTCCCCATTTTCTGACATTTACATACATTATATATGTTGCAGGAAACATTCGAATTGCAAGCCTCACAGAATGAATTTTCAACTGTGTGAATGTTTCACAGAATGAGAAGGAATGTCTGTTCAATAGCATATCCTATTTGTAAACAAGATGATAGTACAACTTTTGTCTATGTGTATTTGTGTAAAACTTAAAGCAACCTAATACAGTATGTTTTAGTTCATTCGCCAACTGTGCAGAAGGTGTATGTCAAATTGTTTGTCTATTATTAAACCATTCTGTAAGGGAACCCGTTTGTGTTTTAACTAAGCATTATGTTACAGTTTAGCTATTGAAAAATAGCAGATCTACAAGCTCATAGCGCGGCACCGAGTGGCGTGCTACGAGCTTGTAGGTCTGCTATTTTAGAAAAATCGTGATGTCAGGCCTAAATGGGTTAAAGCACAGGGGGAACTGTTGCGCCTTCCTTTGTTCCAGGTGAACTGCAGGTGGTCTCAACACTTCAAAAACATAGAACACTGAAAAGACTCGCTCACTGGATAAAAAATAATACATAATATAATAAATAATATAAGGAGTTTTCCTTAATTTTTGTATGCAGTGAGCGAGTCTTTTTTTTGGCCAGTGTTTGTCTATGGTATTATAAATATTAATTTAAATTAGCAAACCTCTTGCACCACCTACAGAACGACAGGTGCATCAGAGAAGGACCAAAGGTCGACCAAGGTAGAAGGAAAGAGTCGACTCCTGACCTGCACACTGTCTTGCAACATTTAACCCATTTTGACCTGAGATCAGATTAAAAAAATGTCTTCTACGTCCTGACAGTTTTCTGAAAAAGCTATGTTTCTATGTCAGTGGTTCTTCGATTTTTCTGAAATAGCAGACCTACAAGCTCGTAGCGCGCCACTCGGTGGCGCGCTACGAGCTTGTAGGTCTGCTATTTTTCAATAGCTAAAGCATAACTTCAAAAGGCTAACCTATGAGGAACAAATGAAGTATCAAGCATAAATCTCATAAATGGCAACAATATAAATTACATACAGGTGTAGATGATCAGGAGAAACTGCCATCAATCAATTTGCTATCGCTATACTGACACACTGTGTATACCTACCATCCCCTTAGCTGTGGTGGTTGTGGTCGGCTGTTAAGATTAACAAGGCCAGCAGGCAGTGCCACAAAATTACTTCAGACAACATCTTTGTTCCATTTTTTAGACCGATGATCGCAGCGATTCGCAGGGAACCTCTCGTAAGATGTTATTAAAGTGCATTATTATGAATAAGAGTGAAGACTTAAGACCTCATAATCTGTGACTAAAATATACGGGCGACATTCGCAAACAAAAATCAGCCCAGCTCTGCTGCAACAAGACATAATAGGTCCAAGAATAGCCCATGATGAAGTGACTGTAAGTAATGTCAACTTCCTATGTGTTTATGTTCTGGTCGGCCACCTAATATGAATTTAGTAGAATATCGTGACATGTCATGTGCCCATCATGCCAGCCAGTAATAACAGTCCCTCAGCAGACGTGAATGAAAGTCGCAGTGGATTTAGAGAGGATAATAATAACCCTTTAAATCCAATGATCATCTAGTCTGCTTATTGGCATGTTGTTATTGTCATCAAGTCAACCAACCAGGCACAGGCCTTTCCAGCCGCAATATGCAACACTAGCATTTTTATAATGAGATCAATCTAGAGTTGCAATTCCCATTGATCCATTCCAAAATGCATTCACGATCTGCGTGTATTAAACCATGTCAAACTCACCAACATTGCAGCTGTAGGGAAAACTTGGATTAAACCTCTTTCAAACTGCAAAGCGTTTGTTGCACAAAAATCCACCGTAGACATTTTATGAGCTACTTTCCGTCGAGAAATTCTGTGCCGTGATATTTTGTCTAAGTGTTGGAAGTTTGGAAGCACTCATTTTTATTAACGGGTCGTCATGCTGCTGCCTCCTCCGTTATGTGAAGATTCGAAACGGGTGGTACGCAGGGCCGTTCAGTGACTTCGACAAGCGCTTCCAAACCCCAACACTTGGAAAAAGAATAACCTGCACAGAATTTCTTGACAGAAAGTAGCTGAAAACATGTCTACGGTGGATTCTTATGAAACAAACGCTTTGCCGTTTGAAAGAGCTTTCCCCTACAGCTGCAATGTTGGTGAGTTTAATGTTGTTTAATACAAGCAGATCGGAAATGTAATTTGGATCAATGGGATGTCAATGGAGGAGGGTATTGCAACTCTAGATTCACCCCATTATTTATCTAAATCTAGTGTTGCAAATTGCACCTAAGGCATTTCCACATCATATTCATAACAAATACCATTACATACATGAAAGACAGTGTCCCCTAAACCATTCATTCATTGCATGAGTATCATGTTCGAATGAAGGGAAGGGACATCCACAATGAAAACAAGCCCTCTGGCTTTTGGTTTGGTGTGTTTTAACCTTTTAACTAACAGATACCGTATATGTAGGCTATAAATAGGTATATTGAATGCATTGTTGTAATTTTTTTTTTTTTAAAGCATCAATGTAATTACAAATGCCCTTTGTTTATCTCGTGGCTTGTCATCAAAAAGCCACCGGCTCACATTACAATAGCAACTTTACACCAAAACGTGTCCAGGAAAAGGAGCAGAGAAAGAAAAACCTGGAAGCACTGAAGCACATTATGATACTACTACACTATACTACAACAGTACTACAGGCTCCCATGTTGCCACCAGCAACCATGGAGACACACACACACACAGAGAAAGAGAGACCATGTGAAGTGAACATGAGCACAAGCCACACACACACACAACACAACCGTCTTAATATTCAATCTTAATCACTTAAATGTTAAATGAACAGCCACTCGAAACCTAAACCAACACCACCACCGGCACCACCACCGCAGCACAGACTTCTCCTTTCTTTCTTTATATAAACCAGGAGGAGGAGGTGGTGGTTGTGTTGTTGCGCGGGAGAACAACTTTCCGTCACAACGAACGAACGAACGTCGTTGGTTCAGCGACGCGAAGCCATGGCATGGCATGCGGCTAACGTTCATAGCGCGTGGTGGTAGTTATAGTTTAAGTGGACGTTATGCTGAAAATAGCAGATCTACAAGCCCACAACGGCTTGTGGGCTTGTAGATCTGCTATTTTCTATTTTTTTCTGAGGGCATTTATTTGGGGACTGGACGTCTCGTGCCATCACGGCGGCTGCTGCTTTTGGGCTAGCAGGCAGCAGCAACTGGTAGAGAGCCAAACTTCCCTCTCAGTCAGTGGCACAATGAATGCGCATAAACAACAAAACTACGAACCCCCATCCATCCCTCCCAACCTTTTACAACAAAAAAACATCTTATACTTTCGTATATTTAAACTGTTTCGTTATAAAACTGCGTAAAAACGGCGCAAAACAACCCCACACCACATCATCCATCCTATTCCTCCCTCCCTCCATCGCCTGCAACAACCCCCAGCCAGCCAGCCAGCCCAGCATAGCGGCGGCGGGGCGATGTGACTGACATGTTTTCTCCTCACACACACACACACATCCTTAACCAACCGAACCACCAACCAAGGCCAGCCCATTTATTTTTTCATTGTTTACTTACGATAACTATTCGGACATATTTATTATATTATTATGGCCATTGTTGTGTCTCCCACCACCACCCCTCCTGCCCTGGTGGTGGTGGTGGTGGTGGTTCCGGGAGGAGAGAGAGATATTATTCACACATAATAATAATAATAAAACATTTTGCGGGCGGCGTCGGTCGGTCGCACAGCCGGGGCGAATATAAGGTGTCCGGGCGGCGCTTCATTTTACGGTTAAACTTAAAAACACTAGGTAGCACACAATGTTAACGCAATAAGCTCTCTCTCCCTCTCTCTCCATGCACGATGACAGGCCACAAGTCAACACACACAGCACCCCGCATCCTCCTTCCATTATTATTATTATTTACCAACCCAACAGCACCGGGGCCGAACGGCCGCCCGTGCACACGCGGCGCGGGGAGGAACGGCCTCGGGCTGTGTACTAATCAGCAACGCGTTCTAAAATCCGCGCGCCGGGGCACATTTGTGCCGCTTATCGATCATTGTGTGTTCATTTACAAAAACATAAACCTCTGGTTACCTGCACATGATCCGCCATTTTGCTCCATTGCATGGACCTATCACTCCCCCTCTAATATGAGTGCAGCGGGGTGGGAACAGCGCCCCCTGTGGTTGGTTGTTGTTGGGTTGCCTTTATTCTTGGAGAGACTGGTCTGTCATTTTTCTTTGCACAAATTAATTAGGGACAATTAAAAAAAAACACACACAAATGCTGATGAACGTCCTCGCCACAACTGCGCCGACTTCAAACAAGAAGGAGTGCTTTTTCACCCTCCTCAAAATACGTTTAAAAACACAACAAAAAGGTCGTTTCTAAATAAATAATAGTCACTGTAGCTCGGTTTGTTAGTGGTAGCCGGGCCGTCTGCAAATGAACTGTCTGTCAGTATAAGGGTGATTCTTTTGTATATTAAATATATGTTATCCTGTTGTGTTGAATTAAAATCTCCTGAGCTGTCCTCAATGATGAACTTACATATCAAACGGAACAATGGAGGACACAATAAACTATTGTCACTGACACTGAGCTTTGAGAAAAGTAATGAGAATGCAAAGCAACCAGAGGAAGCTCCGTCATGTTGGCGCACGTTGGGCGTCAGAAATGGCGGAAATTGATAGATTTTCCTTCAAATTTAAAGCATAAGTACTAAAATAACTAAGACATCGGTGATACAATTTCACACGAAGACTGCTTATACAAAAAACAAAGTTGTAGCATAGGCCATGATAATTAATTAATTTGAGTGTGTTTTGTGTGATTTAAATGTATAATTTTGGTCTCACTATTTAAATGTTCATTTAGGCTTTAGGAGGGTGCCATAGGCATACTATTACTTCTACTTAGTATGTGCCGATGAGACATCTTGGCCATTATCGATATCCGATATAATTAATTGCTGTTAAGGCCGATAATCGATATGATCTCATTCTGTTATTTTTTTTTAATAATAATATTGTCCATTCTGAAAAATACATAAAACAGGGTATCTGCACTGCAGGCTTCGGCAAGTCAGATTTAACTGTTATAGGCTTATATTTATAATACCTTATATTTAATATTGTGATCTTGTAGATCTGTTCAAGCTGTTACTTTGGGCTAGTTTATCTTAAAAGACAATTTGACATAATACATGAATACAATATAAAGTGCATCACCACAGGCTAACACAGAAATAATGATGGGCTATGGACTGGGTGCATGGTAGTAGGGGTTATTTAAAAATGTTCTATGGATCCATGACTATGCAGATGGCATACAATACAAACAATTTCTTGTAACTCTTCTTGTTCTGGCTGCCCCCCTTATGCAGATTTCCAAATATCGTAAAACACACTTGATATCCAGCCTCCAGTTTCTGAAGGTCAGAGAGGGGCCATGGAGTCAAATGTCAGATAGCCAGGTATAGGTGTAACAGCTGTCATGTGGACTAAACATTATCATCTTGTTCTTGTTCTTGTTCTTCCTGTTGTTTTTAGGATTGATTTTAAAATTCTTTTACTTGTCTATAAAGCTCTCAATGGTCTCGCACCTTCCTACCTTCCTACCTACCGACTGCCTGCCTAAATATGTCCCAAACCGGTCTTCCACTGCTGGCCTGCTCGCTTTGCCTAAAAAAATGGCAACTAAAAAATACGGGGAAGCAGCTTTTTGCTTCTACGGGCCGTCGGCATGGAACAAGCTCCCACTGTACCTTCGTCAGGCAGCCTCTGTAGACATTTTTAAAGCTCAGCTCAAGACCCACTTCTACAACATTGCTTTTAAGTGATCTTTATTATTATTATTATTTTTTATTCTGCTTGTTTTTAATGTCGTTGCCTTATTTTATCTGTTCTTATCTTTGTAACATTGTCCTATTGTTTTAACTGCTTGCCTGTTTTAATGCTGTTTTGTTTTGTTTTGCTTTTATTATCTTTTCTGCTCTGTAAAGCACTTTGAGCTGCATTTATGTATGAAAGGTGCTATATAAATATAAATAAAGTATATTATTATTATTATTGTTCTTGTCAGCATCCTCAAATCACCAACCAGCTACTTCTAAATCTGACCTGACCCACACGGCAATGGTGTGTGGCAACTTGGGGTCCATGGGGTCCCCAGTTGATTGCTAGTTTAGAACAAAATAATGAACCCATATGGACCGGTCAAAAGAACCAAATGGACCCTGTGTAAGGTGTAGGCCTACAGGTGTGCACACAGTTGGTTGTACTTACAGCCACAGGTGCACTAAACATGGAACCAAAATGCACACATGTGTACAATTGTGTACAGTACACAATATTAAATTATGCACCATGCACCATGCATTTACAGTACCATAGTTATAGGCTATACTCTATAGTATACACTCTCAGAGTTAAATTAACACTGGCTGTAGGCCATTGAATTTCTTGACATTGTGAGCTGGAAATTGCACAAATTTCATTCATATCTGATTCTGATTAAACTGATTAAACTGATTCTACAATTTAGGCATTTAGCAGACGCTCTTAATCCAGAGCGATTTACAATAATCAAGAACAAAAGCATGGGAATACAATACATCACAAAAGCATTTATCATAAAACATGCGTAAGCGATTCTGATCGCGTGCCGTGCATGCGAGCGTGCGTTTGTATTTCAGGAACATAGGTCTTATTTTGAAGACAAAGACTGGAAGTCACATTGGTCTTCATGTCTCACTTGACGCTGGTGGGGTGGTGCAGTTGCAAAAAGCGCTCATTGAAGAAACGCCCCCCCCCCCCCCCTCCCTCCCTCCCCCAACAGCTACGGAAGCCTAAGAGGAACTTTGCTCGTTGAGTTTATTTTCATTTACATTTTTGTTATTATTATTATTATTATTATTATTACACTTATTATTATTATTACTACCCTTATTATTATTATTATTATTATTATTATTATGTATGTTTTATTATTATTAATATTATTATTTTACAAATATATTACAAACAATTCAGGTAGAGAAGCACAGCTTATATAGAATTTTCATGTCTTTACTTAATACTGACTTATGTATTGTTCCTTTGTTTGTATAGCACAAAATAAATGGCACAAAGTTCTTTAGCAAAGCAATGTCATCAAGGAAATCATGACCGAGTTATGGCATCAAAAGCATAATACAATATTGATGACAAAAGTAAACAAACAAACAAAAACATTCAATACTAACGGTTTAGCCTATTGTTCTAAAAATCACACCCCATGTGAAGTGAGCGGTGCATGCCTTTGATGAGTTGATCTGCTGTCCGATGATGTAGTGCAGTGGTTTTCGACCCTTTTCATGTCAAGGCCCACTATTTTTTCAGCATTTGAGCCACAGACCACCATTTGATGACATTTAGACTTGCTGACAAAAAAACGAAAAGAATTTTGTTATAGTTGGATAGGATTTTGTCCACAATTCTTGAATGAATGAATGAATAGTTTATTTCGATCTTTTCCTTTTTCAGAGAGACATTACAAATTAAACAGTTATTTTAATCTGACCGGGCACCCATTTTGGTGTTAGCATCGTGTTGTGCTTTAGCTATTGAAAAATAGCAGATCTACAAGCTCATATCGCGCCACCGAGTGGCGCGATACGAGCTTGTAGGTCTGCTATTTTTGAATAAAATCGAAAAAGACTGACATTTTTATAATCTGATCTCAGGTCAGAATGGGTTCATCAGACCAGTGTGTGTCCGGTGGAAACCTCGTATGAATCTGATCTCAGGTCAGAATGGGTTAAGGTGATCGAAAAGTGTCAAGGAAATGTGGGATACCTGAGTTGTATATTTAAGGACATCATAAACCAAGCCATGAGAAGCTGTTTTCTGTTCCCACTGACATTTGACCTGTGACTTGTGTGACTGACATGTGTTAGGACCCACCTTCTCCCTGAGGGGGGGGGGGGGGGGTAGGAAATGTATATAAGCTGAAGTCTGACTGAGATGGGGTGGGGTCAGTACGGTGTTCCATTGTAACGCTTCACTACTGTCCCCGTATTCGAATACATTCTATTCCAATACCCTGAAGCTCTGAATTGTGTCTGTCTCATTATTGTGTTTAACTGTGTTATAAGTGCGCACCGACAGATTGCATTAACAAAAGGCATAGGTGGAAGCTTTATAGCTTATTGGTGCCTATCCTTATCACAATATATTCCAAAATACTAATGTGATTCCATTCTGTAATTATATAGACTTCTTTTAAATTAAGAAATGCAGATGTTTAACAATGACTTAACTCTTGAGAGCGGGTCCATTTGGTTTCATTTTACATTCTCAAAAGTTAAAGAACTAATAAGGGTCCATTTGGTTCAAACTCTCCATCATTTAACTGGGGACCACCTGGAACCCCTCAAGGACCACTGGAGGTCCCCGGACCACTGGTTGAAAACCACTGATGTAGTGGGATAGTGGCCCACATGATTTATTTTGATTTGATTTGAAAGGTAGGCCTAATTGGAGGCATTTTTTTTCCTGTTGTTGCTGTTTGATGTTATCTACAGGTATATGCTGTCTGAAGGAAGCCAAGCTGAAATAAGTTTTACCCTTATGTATACCTGCACACAAGGGCCGGGCTCCATCTTGCACCACCCTTATCCCTTATCCCTAAAACTTATTTGGCATTTTTTACTATTATGAAAATAATTTAAAAATAGTTCAACTAGCCGATCTATACATCTACATGTTGTGAGCTTGTAGATCAGCTATTTGCCCTCACTATTTTAAAAGGTTTTTAAAAATAGTAAAAATGGCAAATAAGTTTAGGGATAAGGGTTAAGGGCTGGTGCAAGATATAGCCCAAGATGTAACAATAAAGTACAACCTTGAACCTTGAATAAAAATGCATAGACATACAAACACACAAAGCCACACGGTTGGAACATCCCACCCATTACTTCCTTGAACGTCACATTATACCAGTGCATTATGGCTGATCTCAGGTCCGTTTCAGGTTGGTGGCACGCCCCATCCTCATCCCTTGGATGAAATTGACCAGCATGTGGACTAGGTTGTATATTTGTTTGGCCAGACCTGGACGGGACTCTCCTACATCATGGAACGTGCGAGTGAGCAGATCATAAAGTGAGAGGTAGCCCAAGGCGAGCACGATGCACGTGAAGCAGATGACATTGAAAGGCATGGTCAGGTCCGGATAGGGAAGGCTGACCGACAGAGGCTCAGTGTAGACTCGCATGAAGTAGCCGGACTCTCCTTCCTTCATACGGGGGAAGACGCTGCTGAAGAGCGGGCGGTCCTCCTGAGTGCCGTTTGCATCCACGGCAACATCGCTGGGCACCAGAGCGCTGATGACGGAGGACCCCACGCAGAACGCCTGGTCGTATTCAGTGCGCTTCAGCAGAGGCCTTTCAAACCCCACGGTGACCTCGGTGACAGACTTGGGAGGCAGCTGTATCAACATCTCCAGGAGGTGTGGTCTCAGACGGTCCTTAGATGGCTGGTAATGGATGTAGCTGGGCGTGACGGCGTTCCCCTCGCTGGTGACAGACAGCGTATGGATGTAGAGGCGGAGGTACCAGGGCACCGTGTCTAGCAGCAGCACGGGGAAGGCCCTGTCAGGGTGGTGGTTGTACATCCGGGTGTGGATCTCTCCCGCCTGCAGCCCAGAGCCGGCCACGTGACGTTCACCATGGAGGAAGGGCCGCGGCATGTCACCGCCGGTGGACTTCCAGCGCAGCAGCGCGTGGAGTGAGCGCAGGGAGCCAGAGGTGGACGCCTGGGTCAGGTCGTAGACAGAGTAGGTCCTCCTGTCGCCCAGCACTACAGCCTGGCTGAGCAAAGGAGCGGCCGGGGTCAGCTCAAACCGCTGGTGGTCAGTGATGTCGATGTAGACTTTACTGGAGGAGGCCAGTGGGCAGGCGTCTGTCAGGTTGCGAGAGAACATCTTGACCAGAGACCATTCTCGCTCGCCCTGTCCCGAGGTGTGCAGATCAAACACCACGTCCAGCGTCTGCCGGAGCTCCCAGGATGCCGTTGTGCATGGCCGGTCCTGACACACAGGCCTGACGTGCACCGCCTGGGAGTAGAAGCTACTGTGGAAGAGCTTCTCTGCCTTCAACAGGCCAGCGAGACCAGCGCTGGAGCCACATGGCAGGAGTTTCTTCCAAGGGGTCAGATTTTCAGTGCAGACGGTCTCACGTGGCAGGGCGGCGTAGCGAAGGAAGCTGTGGTCTGTGACGTTGCCCACCACCACACCCAGTGGCTTGAAGGAGGCGCTGGGCTGAATGGTGTTCGTCGAGTCAATTAAGCTGAGAGAGGCACAGAAGATCCCAGAGAGGGCATTGGTCAGCTCCTTCCATGCACCGTCCACGTCGCTGACCGTGTCCTGGAACCAGACCCAGACTTCGGCCCCAGGAGGTGAGGGCAGGAAGGGATGCCCCCACTGCATGGTCCTCCAGTAGCCCTGGGTGAAGGAGACGTGGAGCTCTCTGACAGAGAACTTGGAGATCACCTGGCCCAGCGACCTGGGGAACAGACGGTAGTGGCTGACTTTGTTTCCTCCTCCCGTGAAGTCCGTGTCCCATAGCGTGCGGAACTGGAAGCTAGCATAAATATCCCCCGAATGAAGCGGTCTGATAACTAATTCTTCCTGAAATTCATCTTTGGCTGGTGGTGGGGATGGCATGTGGGAAACTTTAGGTGGTTCAGAAGTGGCCTTGTCGCTCGGAGCATCGTCGGTTATAGTCGGTTCCTCATCCTTGCTTGCAGTAGTCTGCTGCCTTGTTTCAGTGGCTATTGCAAGCTCTCTTTGTAAAATATTCTCCACAAAGATGCCAGACTCTGTAACGGGGTTGGTTTTTTGAATATTTGCGACAATAAGCAAAGATAAATGACAAATAGTGAACAGTAGAGCCAGGTAACGGCACCTGTACACGGCCATTTCCACAAATATCAGCCAGTCAGTCAATGTTGACTTGAGCTGATTTGAGCGATTTTCTTAGATGTGAAAGTGTTCACCTTTACATAAAGCACTCAAACAGGTCACTACAATCCCAGCACCGTGTTGACACAGGCTTTACGGTAGTTGTCCAGACAGGTAGAACACAAGAACTGTGATTGGCCACGGTTTGGACAGACACACGGATGGACACACAAAACGCTATTCCAGACACCTCTCCCTTTATCGGTCTATACATCGTAAAGATATAGAATAAAGGGCGGAATCTCTGCCTGTCTGTACGTCATTACGTGAGTGTAAATCACACGAACTCACAGACATGCATCTGTGTGGCCATTTGCCTGTGGCTGACATGATATGGCTGACGTGAAATGACATAATATGGCTGACATAAATATGCTCAAATATGGAAATGACTAAGGTCATAGTACTGATGTCATACTCTACACACCTTTATTAGGCCCCAGCACACATTGTTGCACCTATAGACTATAAAGTACACTATATTATTCATATAACACAGGTGCATCCGAGTCTGACGTGGCTCTGGACAGGAACTTGAAAATAAATATTTGGAAGTCCCGTCTTCATTTTCAGCTACAATGCTTAAAGATAGTACTTCAGCATAGTTTTAAGGTAGCACAGAAAATGATATCATTGTACTTAAGCATAGTTTTTAGTGAGTATTTTGTCTCCCGATACCTTTTACTTATATGCTTTGAACATTCACCATGTAACTAACTAATATATTATATCTAGAGGTGCTATGGAAATGTACCCCAATTTGACCAGAAGCCCTTCTGAATACAAGTAATTGCAACTACAGTACAATAATTTAGAAACATCAACCATTAAAAAGTCCCGTAATAACCATTTCACTTTTAACCCATTCTGACCTGAGATCAGATTCATACGAGGTTTCCACTGGACACACACTGGGTCTGATTAACCCATTCTGACCTGAGATCAGATTCTAAAAAAATGTCAGTCGTTCTTCGATTTTTTTCAAAAATAGCAGACCTACAAGCTCGTGAGCTCATGAGCTTGTAGATCTGCTATTTTTCAATAGCTAAAGCACGACATGATGCTAACACCAAAATGGGTGCCCAGTCAGAATAGGTTAAAGAATGATCTGTCAATGACACATAAGAAACCAGAGAATCAGTCACATGCACAATCACACGCATTCATTCCTAAAAGACAAATTAAATGTGATGGCTTCACATCCACTGCTCTCGTGAAGAATAACAGGAGATTGCACATTACAATCAGTTTGACAAGCTTTATTCCATTCAATCATTCATTCATTGACATGAAATCAAATCAAATCTATACATACTGTAAACGCCTGTGGTCTCCGAGGCTGTACATAGTGTAATAACCACATCAGATGTGGTTATTACAGATGGATGTTGTGTGTGATGTACCTCTTGCTAAATGCTTTAGAGAGTCATGTTTTACAAACAACAATGGAATTAGGAGCACATCTACATGACTGATGTGTGAATTAAAAAAATAAATGACACCAAATGTCACTGCAATAAAACACTGAAATGTTCAGAAGTTGAAATGTTCAGCTTTTGCCTGAGTTCAATTCGAAAAAAGTGAAAATGTAGAATTTTCTAAAACAATATATAACAAAATCGTCCGTTTAGTATAGCTACAATTAAGGGCCGATTCATACTCCTATTTTAGAGCCGAATAAAAGTCGGTTCGGCGCTGTAGAGCCTACAATTTGACGTCATTTGAGGTTCGGGGGGGGGGGGGGGGGGGGTATTGTCCTAAAGTCTTCTTTTCTTCTTTTCTACTGAAAATGTCTGACGAGCCGAAATCATTTCGGCACTACAGCGCCGAAACAGCGGTAAAATAGGAGTATGAATCGGCCCTAAGCTGAGGTACCAAAAACTAATAATTGTACTGTGTTCTATATCTTGAATGTAAACAGGGGTGGTCTCCCTGTGCAACTATTGAATTCTCTATTTTCAATAGCTATTCAAATACAATTCCAAGATTTCCTTTGCACACTTCAGTTTGATATAGTCATGCCCCACACTTAAGTTTCTTGCTTGATCACTTAAAACCACTTAAGCCCTATTTCCAAAAATAGTAATATTTTCTTTTAGCTATTTCTGAAAATGTATTAAAATATATATATATATATATATATTTTTTAATTTATGAAAAAAAAGAAAGAAAAAAACAAAAGCTAAAGTATGAATTATTCATTTCCACTGTCCTCGGTGTCGTCCTCCTGGCCCTCCTCGCCCTGCCTGTGGCCGTCCTTCTCGGGGTAGTCCAGTATGACCCGGTTGGCCTGAATGAAATACTGCTGCTGTTTGAAATAGACCTTCAGAACTCCCTTCAACACCACGAAGGCGATGCCGCCCTGGAGGAGGAGACCAAGAGGGGAGAGAAGGAGACCAAGAGGAGAGAGAAGGAGACGAAGAGGAGAGAGAAGGAGACGAAGAGGAGAGAGAAGGAGAAGGAGACGAAGAGGGGAGAGAAGGAGACCAAGAGGGGAGAGAAGGAGCCGAAGAGGAGAGAGAAGGAGACGAAGAGGAGAGAGAAGGAGAAGGAGACGAAGAGGAGAGAGAAGGAGCCGAAGAGGAGAGAGAAGGAGACGAAGAGGAGAGAGAAGGAGACGAAGAGGAGAGAGAAGGAGAAGGAGACGAAGAGGGGAGAGAAGGAGAAGGAGACCAAGAGGAGAGAGAAGGAGCCGAAGAGGAGAGAGAAGGAGACGAAGAGGAGAGAGAAGGAGAAGGAGACGAAGAGGGGAGAGAAGGAGAAGGAGAAGGAGACCAAGAGGAGAGAGAAGGAGCCGAAGAGGAGAGAGAAGGAGACGAAGAGGAGAGAGAAGGAGAAGGAGACGAAGAGGAGAGAGAAGGAGAAGGAGACCAAGAGGAGAGAGAAGGAGCCGAAGAGGAGAGAGAAGGAGACGAAGAGGAGAGAGAAGGAGAAGGAGACGAAGAGGGGAGAGAAGGAGACGAAGAGGAGAGAGAAGGAGAAGGAGACGAAGAGGGGAGAGAAGGAGACCAAGAGGGGAGAGAAGGAGACGAAGAGGAGAGAGAAGGAGAAGGAGACGAAGAGGGGAGAGAAGGAGACGAAGAGGAGAGAGAAGGAGAAGGAGACGAAGAGGGGAGAGAAGGAGACCAAGAGGGGAGAGAAGGAGACGAAGAGGAGAGAGAAGGAGAAGGAGACGAAGAGGGGAGAGAAGGAGACGAAGAGGAGAGAGAAGGAGAAGGAGACGAAGAGGGGAGAGAAGGAGACCAAGAGGAGAGAGAAGGAGACGAAGAGGAGAGAGAAGGAGACGAAGAGGAGAGAGAAGGAGACGAAGAGAAGAGAGAAGGAGACGAAGAGGAGAGAGAAGGAGAAGGAGACGAAGAGGAGAGAGAAGGAGACGAAGAGGAGAGAGGAGACGAAGAGGAGAGAGAAGGAGACAAAGAGGAGAGAGAAGGAGAAGGAGACGAAGAGGGGAGAGAAGGAGACAAAGAGGGGAAGAGAGCGCTCAATTACACACCGATGAAAAGGATCACAGGGCCGCCGTACACAACATAGCTAAAACCCATTCTGACCTGAGATCAGATTTCTAAAAATGTCTTCTACATCCTGACAGTTTTCTGAACAAGCTATGTTTCTATGTCAGTGGTTCTTCGATTTTTCAAAAATAGCAGACCTACAAGCTCATAGCGCGCCACTCTGTGGCGCGCTATGAGCTTGTAGATCTGCTATTTTTCAATAGCTAAAGCATTACATAATGCTAACACCAGAAGGGGTTCCCGCCCCAAAATGGGTTTTAAGCATAATTAATATTAACCCATTTCGATCGGAGACCAGATTCTACAAATGTCTCCTATAAATCCTGACAGTTTTCTGAAAAACCCTATGTTTCTATGTAATATTCTCTGGGTTTTGGGTCTGAGAAGCTAAGAAATCTCATCAAATGGTGGTCCGTGGCTCAAATGGCCAATAAATAACGGGCCTTGATATGAAAATGGTTGAAAACCACTGTACTAACAGTGCAGTACAGTACAGTAGTACAGTGTACTGTACACCCACCAGGACAGTGCGCTGTAGGTTGGAGGTTACTCGCCGAAACAGCAGCCGTCCCACCAGGCTGGCGATGGAGGGGAAGATGAGGGCGCCGCACAGGGTGCGGGACACAGACAGGTGGTCTCCCGCGTTGGCGCCCTCCGCAGGCTGGCGTGGTAAGTGGCGTCCTGTGTTCCAGGAAATGAAAAGTTTAAATTAATTATGTTTTAGTGAGTCTCGAGGATCCAAGCAGTGTCCAAGTAGAACACTTGGACAATTCACCCGTTGTCAGCCTTCTGATCGGTCCCTGACTGACAGGCTCTTTTTTTTTTTTTTTTTTTTTTTTTAAACAAACATGATATGCCCAGTCACCATGCTGCACCTGTGATGTTCCTTTTTACTGACACAAAGTCACAATTGAGTGCACAGAATATCAATACGAAGCAACAGCTGAAAAACATGTTATTTCAATGGTATAGTGCAAGGGTTTTCAACTGATTGTGAACCAGGGACCACCACCCTGACTTATATCAACCTGGGGACCACTATTGTGTTGGGTGGGGATATGGGCTAAGATGAGTGCTTTTGTAATTGTGGGCTACAACTGGTAAAATGTCCTAATAATAATGACTCAACCAGACAATCCGGTGCACTTCCCCCTTCTTGAGATTCTAACTCCCTTTTTCTGTTGAATTTCTTGAACTCCAACTTGTCAGTAAATGACTACATGGATGGACTCATCATAGGTCACCAGGTCATTCAGTTCACGGTTTCTCAACTAGTGGAAAGAACAATTAAAACAAAATACATTACTAAATGCATGGTCAGGGACCACATGCAAAACCTCCACGGACCACCAGTGGTCCACGGACCACCTGTTGTGGACGGAGAGAGTGGACGGAGAGAGAGATAGGATTTTTGTCCAACTGCGAAACGGCAACCAATGGGTGCAAAGACCACGGGCGGGACTTGACAAAGGGTGAATTGATTGGACTGATCATCACGCTCTGGAAATGAACACGAACACTTCAGAGGTCAGCGACGAGCAGAGAGTGTTAGAGAGGCAGGGGCTGAAATCCCATAAAAGGGCACATTTGGACAAAAATAGCAGATCTACAAGCTTTCAATGCGTCGCGCTGCGACGCGTTGAAAGCTTGTAGATCAGCTATTTTCGGTGCGCAACCCAGCACTCTTTATCTAGTGGAGATGCAGGTGTAACGACATGGGATTTCTAAACAAATTTGTTCAAAATGCTGCGTTCCAAGTTCAGGAGACATTCTTCTGCATGCTGCCTTCCAGCATGGCATGGAAAGGTGCATTTCTTTCACCATTAGTAAACGCTGCATTGGTGGTCTGGAAAGGGCAGTTGATTTAATGAATGTTTTAATGAATGTTTTAATGGGTAAAAGGGCAGGAGGCTGAAGCCCCCTTCTTTGATGTCTATGTGTGCACGTCCGTCCCTGTTGGAGATAACGTTGTTTTTCTTCCGTTTCCTCAGTAATACCTGGTGCCAGCGACTGTCTCTTTAAACAGTGTTTGTGCCACAGCCTCAGAACCAGGTCCTCCCAGCGGATCATCCGGCCCAGAACCAGCAGCACCGGGATGGTGGGCAGACCCATCAGCAGGAACAGAGGGTCGGCCCGCTCCATGGCATAGAGGCCTTTCTTATGGCCCACCACCTGGCAAGGACAACAGAACACACTCTGGTCTGAAGGTGCATAGACATACAGTAGCACTATATGCATAGTTTCATTATATAGATATTCCACTGTTAGGTTCTTAGCTTATGTATGATTCATGATGACCATTTCTTATGTATGATGTGTTACTATGTTTTTGTTGCCATTGGATGAAGAGTGTCTGATGATGCTTAAATTGTAAATTATGCATTACCACCGCAAGACGGAATATTTGTAACAAGGTCAATAATACAAAGACACGACTTGGCACAAGCACAACGTTGCATCGTGCAGCGAGAACAAGGCGAAAGGGGCGTTGCCTCTTGGACTGTTTTTTTTTCTCCAGCTACACCAAAGCATCACGTTCTGGGCTTGTAGATCTGTTATTTTTGGCGCATGTGAATGTGTGAACGTGATGAAGAGTGTCACGAAAATAAGAATAAAAAGGAAGGTTTTTGGGCATGCAAGGTTTCTAATGGACAACTAGGATTATGTTTGTAATCATTGCATCATCACCTGCATGACAGTGACAGCTCCATACGTGACCGCTGACCAGTAAATGGTTCCGACCACCACCCCTACGGCAGCAAATGGACTGACCCGTGACAGGGCCCGGTCTGCCTGCTGAAGGAAGTACACCAACGGACCTGAAGAACACAACACAGTCATTAAACACTGATCCATACTGTACATACACAACAACAACCTGACAACAGATTCTACAAATGACTTCTAAATCATGACAGTTTGCTGACATCTTTCCATGTCCGTCAGTGGTTCTCAAACTTTTTCATGTCAAGGACCCCCAGAATTATCTGTATTTGGCCGCAGACCCCCCATTTGGAAATATGTTGTTCCAGAGGCACCCCCCCCCCCCCCCCCTTGCTGTGAAAGAATATATATTCAAAGATTTTTGCCCCACATTTTCACGATGGCTTGCATGACAATGTTGTTTGTTGCCAGACAATATGTTCTATTATGAGCACATTGTGAATTTGTGAGCCCGCCGACCATGTTGTTGTTTTTCCCCTTCTGTTATCAAACTCTACCACTGTCCTGCTCCTCCTCCTATAAAGTCTGAGTCTCATATTTGCTTGTAGATCAGCTATTTTTATTTTTTTTAACCAGGAAAACCGAAAACACACACGCACACGCACACACACACACACACACACACACACACACACACACACACACACACACACACACACACACAGTACACACACACACACACACACACACACACACACGCACGCATATTTATTTCTGCCGTCTTGAAAGATTAGTTGAGAATGAGATAAAATATCTCTTTGTAGAGAGGGAGGCTCCTGGCTCTACACAGGTTCACTAACTTACCCATCTTCGGGAAGACGATGCGGTACTCTACTACTCTGTGCCACACTGTGGGCAGCAGATATAGCCTGGTTAATAAACCAGACCGAATACAGCAGATAGCCCCTCTACAGGTTCACTAACTCACCCATCTTGGGGAAGGTGATGCGGTACTCTGTGCCACACTGAGGGCAGCAGATAGCCCCTTAACCCATTCTGAACGGGCACCCATTTTGGTGTTAGCATCATGTTATGCTTTACCTATTGAAAAATAGCAGATCTACAAGCTCATATCGCGCCACCGAGTGGCGCGATACGAGCTTGTAGGTCTGCTATTTTTTGAAAAATCGAAGAACGACTGACATTTTTTTAATCTGATCTCAGGTCAGAATGGGTTCATCAGACCAGTGTGTGTCCAGTGGAAAACCTCGTATGAATCTGATCTCAGGTCAGAATGGGTTAACTCACCCATCTTGGGGAAGACGATGCGGTACTCGGTGCCACACTGAGGGCAGCAGATCGCCCCTGCGCCTCCTTTCTGCTTCTCGTCCAGCCAGCGCTGCAGACAGTTCTGGTGGATCCATTTGGTGCAGCCTTTACACCTGCAGGGACTGACCCATTCTGCACAGTGGTCTTCTCTCTCCGTGGCGAAACACACCCAGCAGTGTCTGAGAAAAACAACCACCACCTGAACGTCACATCATGGCAAATCTAGGGTCGGGGTGGCGGATCCTTCGGATTTTTTTTCTGAACGATTGCGGTTACTTAACGATTCGCTCTTAACTGTCCGATTCGTTAATGGTTCCCTTTAATGATTCCGAATACCGGAGAACTCGCCGGTTTACCAACTCGCCGCAGCGAAACGTGGAGAGAAACAAGTTTCAATGTCTTCATCGTTATGCTAACATGCTGTCATCAGTGCAGTATGTCAAACCCACAGAGGTTACAGTTCATTTCCAAAGTGATCAAACTATTTCAGTACCAATGATAGTACCAAATACCAAGGATATTTCAGGACATTGTATGCTAATGAATTACATTGTTTCGGTACTTTGGTGTTTAAACTTTAGCATTCCTACTTCATCTATCCATCCTCTCTCTCTCAATTCCATGCAATTTAAATAAAGGTCAAGTAAAACTAAAATGCACTAAACCGGTTGGACGTAGTGCGTGGAAGGAACACGTTATTATTTCCAACCAGTTCCTTTCCCTTCCATCACAACCAGCTCAGGTTGAGCTGGTTGTGGTTTCTACTTCAGCTAGAAAAGGCTCATTCATAGTCTGGATTTTCGGTGGTGAGGTGACCACCGGAGCTGAAATAATGTTGAGCTGTGGTGAGTAAAAACAGAGAGAAGGGCTGGGGCGGTGGTTTGCTCTTCACCGCGGCTCAGTGACGTCATGTTGTAGTTCGGTGGTCACCTCACCACCGAAAATCCAGACTATGAATGAACGCTAAAGATGCTGTGCTTTTATTGTAGCTGCCAGAGTTGTGGACACAGCATAACAACACGTTGAATTACACATATGTTACTGACATGTTAATAATTAATAACAACACAGGTAGAATTAATTGAGGTTCTCTTACTTCTCAGGTGTGTCATCTGCACAGGAAGCCATCGAGGTCAGAACAGGTGGAAAGGCTGAAGCCACCAAACTGAACACAGAGATTAAGACAGATCAACAAACAGGAGGTCAAAGTGTTTAATTTTGTCCATTCGTAATTCCAATATATGGTTTTTTGATTGATTGAAATATTTATTAACTAGTTTGCAGAATTACAGTACATTTCAAGCACAACTCAATACAAAGACTGTTAACTGTGAGTGGACGACCCAATAAAGCATTAGCCTACACTTGTTTACAAGAGGGTCCACCGATTGTTCAATTCATCAAAAACCGTGCTGGTGGTGTGTTGTTGTGAGATTGTGTAGATTGTATTGTATTTTCGCCACGCGACACCGTCGTACGACTTAATATAAATAGGCTGAAGTTGTGGTTTTATAAAATCAGGATTTCACCACAGATTATTGATAATATTAATAATGTCAACAGTACTAACACTAAGGGTATTTAGAAACAAAGAATAACTTTAGGCAGCGATCATAATGACCTCTTACAGGTTTCTAATCTACCTAAATGAAAGTTATTCCTTAAAAACAGACAGGTTTTACTACCATAATGGTCTCCTTCTCCTAATATAGTTTAACCTGACTGACTGTCTGTGATTCACTGAGAGGTTCAGTTCCAACACACATCAGCTGACTGTATACATATTAGGATTATCAGTTACACTTTATTACACTTAATAATAATAACAAGTACCTTTTAGAATAAGTGATAAATCTGTGCTGTCAGTGTAGTTTCCATCGAGCAGCTGAAAACGGCAGTTATTATCTGGTTACTTGTCAACATATTATTGTGAAGTCAACCGATCTGTGCAATTCCGCTTAGTGTTGGCCTTCAAAATAAAACAGAGGGGAAAAAAGAAAATAATAATATTTGGGTTGTTTTTGGTTCGTAACAATAAGGTAACGAAAAGCAAACAAAATAGATCAATAAATTGGAGATAGATAATAATGAAATAATATTGTTTTTTGTTTATTTGTTTTTGTCTGCCTGTCAGTTTGGTAAATCTAAATCCAATCCTACCACTTCTCACTTTACAAAAAAAAAAGCCTCTGGTGTCTACTTGCTGCTAAGTGCTCACATCCGGTCTAAAGCCCGCCTACTGCATCCGCCAAACTCGCCCAGACTCGCCAATGCCGTTTCCGTATCCGCTCTACAAAAACGGATATGCGTCGCTAACTCGGGGGTCAATGATTGGACGGCGGCTCCCGTCAGTCAAAGCGCTGGGTTGGTTGGTCATCAGACATCGCGACAGAAGATGAGGTTGGAGAGAAAGGACCGGCGGTGACGGGGCTACTGTGTGTGTGTGTCTGTGTTTTATTACCCGGAGTAGAGCTTGTTATATTCACATGATATATAATAATAAATAACAATAATAACATAACTTTATACATAATAAGAGCGCCTCTGATCCAACAACACAAAGGAAGGATAAGCTCGTCATGGAGTCCTATGACATCTTAGCCAACCAGCCCGTTGTGATTGATAATGTAAGTCTGAACTGTGTTATGATGATATCATAGAGAGAGAGACATGGATCCACACCCTAAAAAAAGGGCCAAGCGGCGAAAAAATAGCAGATCTACAAGATCACAACGCGTCGCGCCAGCGACGCGTTGTGATCTTGTAGATCTGCTATTTTTTTTTCTTCCCGATATTCACCGTCAAAGTAATACAGGGCTTATTACGCTTTTAATTTAACGAGTGCATAGTGTTTTTTGTGTCAGAAGAAGCTAATGCTACAAATAGCATAATGACAACTACTGTAGCATTGCCGTGTGGCAGGCAGCATTCATTCGAGGTGCTGCTTTAGCGATAGAGCTAATCGTGCTAATAATAACACAGCTAATGCTAGCATCATGTCTTCTAGTCTATTGTGTCAGTGGGAAACGTTTCACTTTAATATCTATCTATGTGGTGCATGTTTAAAACACATATGTTCGTCAGTCACACATCAAGCATTGGTATGCCCACAAAATATGTATTTGGGGCTGTGGAATTGTGTAAAATGTGTCTGTCTGTCTGTCTGTCTGTCTGTCTGTCTGTCCTGTCAGTCTGTCTGACAGTCTCTATATATGTATATTAGTGTATTGTTGACACAGCATCTTGTGTTTTAGGAGAATGGGAGGAAAAAACTGCATCTCTCTGCTGTAAATGTTGTAGTACAATGACTGTTCATTTATATGCACAACCTCACTATAGTATTCAGAAGTGATAAGAAATGGCACAGAATATGCCCAAAATAGTGCACCTATATAGTTGTCCCCAAATAAATAATGTCCCTGCATGCTTGCCTTCCCCTAAAAAAAGATTGTGCCACATTTTTGCCACAAGACTTCCCCCCAAACGGCACAATTATTGTGCCCGGTTTTCTGGTTATTACCTACTGGTACTGTAATACCTGCTGAGATCTAAGGGTGGAGCCTTAGATCCGTCCATCACCCTCACACAGGATAGAATATTGCTGGTCCAATAAACATGGAGCGAACTGATGACTCCTTGCCTCAAGCTGAGTCTCATGACACAGTCACACATATATACACACACACACACACACACACTCACACTCACACTCACACTCACACTCACACACACACACACACACACACACACACACACACACACTTTCACTGTTCGATCAGACTAATAAGCTTACTATGCTTACTTACACTATGGTGCTCATTCATCCTCCTCACCCGTACAAAATTATTGTCCCGTCCGTTGTCCCCCATATTCCGCACACTCCCCGTTGCTGCTAAAGGCATGTAACTTTTCCCTGCCTTTACAATTAACTTAACTTTTATCCCACGATTCTGCAACCCATTTATTTTTTCACCCAGTGTCAATGATCTAATTTGCTTAGTCACATTTTAGTCACCTGGAATGTCTTCGTGTTCGTCTAGTTTTAGTTGACTAAATATCATAGGATTTTAGTCGACTAAATCTACAGTTGATTTAGTCGACTAAAATGTATTTTAGTCATGGATGCCGTCGTAATGGCTGATTTGACACAAGCTTTGAGCTCGTAGATCTCCTATTTTCAGCATGCAACCAAGTGTAAAATGACTTATAGTGGATCTCTTGTCCACTAGTCCCTTCCTAACATTTTAGTCTAGTTTTTATTTGTTGACAATTGTCAGTATATTTAGTCTTGCAGAACACGGCACATCTGCATATCGCTGCTCGTACATGTATGAATGAATGAATGAATGAATGAATGAATGAGTGACCTTGAATCATTCCCTCTGTCTTGTCTTTCTCAGGGCTCGGGGGTTATCAAGGCTGGCTTCGCAGGTGACCAGATCCCCAAATATTGCTTCCCCAACTAGTAAGTTGTCAATGAGCCTTCATATCACTGTGGTAAACAAAGTTATCATTTTTACCTTCTTCTTTTTTGAGCCCCTCCTATATTCAGCTATGGTGTCGAACACAAACATTAAATTCCCATTGACAATGAATGGAGAATTTACGTCATATGCGTCTGAGCAAATAGACATGTTACGTAATGATGATGTACGATGATAAGAGCGCCTAGCCTGGTTAATAAACCAGACTAATATCACACGGACCGCGGGATATTAGTCTGGGGAGGCTCAGCTTGGATTTCATTTCCAGGGAAACATTTTCTCTTTGACGCAATTGGTCAGAGCTACTGTCAGTCAAAGGTCTCAAGCATTGAAAGTCACTGTACCAAAGCCCGCCCATATTGCATACCGTGTCCCGATTGGCCGCCCACATTCTCTGGTGTAGGAAATGGGCGTACAATTGAGCCTCTCCAGACCGAAATCCGCTGGCAGGCAATTTATTTTTGCCAACGGCTGATTCGGTCTGGTTTATTAACCAGGCTAAAGAGCGCCCCTCTCTTCACACGGGTGTGATTTTTATCTGTAATGATGGAAATCAATAATTATAATGTCATGTTGTTCTTCCTCAGTGTGGGACGTCCCAAGCATGTGCGCGTGATGGCAGGAGCCCTAGAGGGGGATCTATTTATTGGACCCAAAGCAGAGGTACCACCCCCCCCCCCCCCCCACTGTCTCTCTTTAAGCAGAGGTACCACCCCCCCCCCCACTGTCTCTCTTTAAGCAGAGGTACCACCCCCCCCCCCCCACTGTCTCTCTTTAAGCAGAGGTACCACCCCCCCCCCCCCACTGTCTCTCTTTAAGCAGAGGTACCACCCCCCCCCCCCCACTGTCTCTCTTTAAGCAGAGGTACCACACACACACCCCACTGTCTCTCTTTAAGCAGAGGTACCACACACACACCCACTGTCTCTCTTTAAGCAGAGGTACCACACACACACCCCACTGTCTCTCTTTAAGCAGAGGTACCACACACACCCCCCACTGTCTCTCTTTAAGAAGAGGTACCACCCCCCCCCCCCCACTGTCTCTCTTTAAGCAGAGGTACCACCCCCCCCCCCCCACTGTCTCTCTTTAAGCAGAGGTACCACACACACACCCCACTGTCTCTCTTTAAGCAGAGGTACCACACACACACCCACTGTCTCTCTTTAAGCAGAGGTACCACACACACACCCCACTGTCTCTCTTTAAGCAGAGGTACCACACACACACCCCACTGTCTCTCTGTAAGCAGAGGTACCACACACACCCACTGTCTCTCTTTAAGCAGAGGTACCACACACACACACCCCACTGTCTCTCTTTAAGCAGAGGTACCACACACACACCCCACTGTCTCTCTTTAAGCAGAGGTACCACCCCCCCCCCCCCCACTGTCTCTCTTTAAGCAGAGGTACCACACACACACCCACTGTCTCTCTTTAAGCAGAGGTACCACCCCCCCCCCCCCCACTGTCTCTCTTTAAGCAGAGGTACCACACACACACCCACTGTCTCTCTTTAAGCAGAGGTACCACACACACACCCCACTGTCTCTCTTTAAGCAGAGGTACCACACACACACACCCCACTGTCTCTCTTTAAGCAGAGGTACCACACACACACCCCACTGTCTCTCTTTAAGCAGAGGTACCACCCCCCCCCCCCCCACTGTCTCTCTTTAAGCAGAGGTACCACACACACCCCACTGTCTCTCTTTAAGCAGAGGTACCACACACCCCCCCCCCCCCACTGTCTCTCTTTAAGCAGAGGTACCACACACACCCCACTGTCTCTCTTTAAGCAGAGGTACCACACCCCCCCCCCCCCACTGTCTCTCTTTAAGCAGAGGTACCACACCCCCCCCCCCCCCCACTGTCTCTCTTTAAGCAGAGGTACCACACCCCCCCCCCACTGTCTCTCTTTAAGCAGAGGTACCACACACACCCCACTGTCTCTCTTTAAGCAGAGGTACCACACCCCCCCCCCCCACTGTCTCTCTTTAAGCAGAGGTACCACACCCCCCCCCCCCCCCCACTGTCTCTCTTTAAGCAGAGGTACCACACACACACCCACTGTCTCTCTTTAAGCAGAGGTACCACACCCCCCCCCCCCACTGTCTCTCTTTAAGCAGAGGTACCACACCCCCCCCCCCCCCCCACTGTCTCTCTTTAAGCAGAGGTACCACACACACACCCCACTGTCTCTCTTTAAGCAGAGGTACCACCCCCCCCCCCCCCACTGTCTCTCTTTAAGCAGAGGTACCACACACACACCCACTGTCTCTCTTTAAGCAGAGGTACCACACACACACCCCACTGTCTCTCTTTAAGCAGAGGTACCACACACACACACCCCACTGTCTCTCTTTAAGCAGAGGTACCACACACACACCCCACTGTCTCTCTTTAAGCAGAGGTACCACCCCCCCCCCCCCCACTGTCTCTCTTTAAGCAGAGGTACCACACACACCCCACTGTCTCTCTTTAAGCAGAGGTACCACACACCCCCCCCCCCCCACTGTCTCTCTTTAAGCAGAGGTACCACACACACCCCACTGTCTCTCTTTAAGCAGAGGTACCACACCCCCCCCCCCCCACTGTCTCTCTTTAAGCAGAGGTACCACACCCCCCCCCCCCCCCACTGTCTCTCTTTAAGCAGAGGTACCACACCCCCCCCCCACTGTCTCTCTTTAAGCAGAGGTACCACACACACCCCACTGTCTCTCTTTAAGCAGAGGTACCACACCCCCCCCCCCCACTGTCTCTCTTTAAGCAGAGGTACCACACCCCCCCCCCCCCCCCACTGTCTCTCTTTAAGCAGAGGTACCACACCCCCCCCCCCCCACTGTCTCTCTTTAAGCAGAGGTACCACACCCCCCCCCCCCCCCCACTGTCTCTCTTTAAGCAGAGGTACCACACCCCCCCCCCCCCCCCCACTGTCTCTCTTTAAGCAGAGGTACCACACCCCCCCCCCACTGTCTCTCTTTAAGCAGAGGTACCACACACACACACCCACTGTCTCTCTTTAAGCAGAGGTACCACACCCCCCCCCCCCACTGTCTCTCTTTAAGCAGAGGTACCACACCCCCCCCCCCCACTGTCTCTCTTTAAGCAGAGGTACCACACACACACCCCACTGTCTCTCTTTAAGCAGAGGTACCACACCCCCCCCCCCCACTGTCTCTCTTTAAGCAGAGGTACCACACACACCCCACTGTCTCTCTTTAAGCAGAGGTACCACCCCCCCCCCCCCACTGTCTCTCTTTAAGCAGAGGTACCACACACACACCCCACTGTCTCTCTTTAAGCAGAGGTACCACACACACCCCACTGTCTCTCTTTAAGCAGAGGTACCACCCCCCCCCCCCCCACTGTCTCTCTTTAAGCAGAGGTACCACACCCCCCCCCCCCCACTGTCTCTCTTTAAGCAGAGGTACCACACACACACCCCACTGTCTCTCTTTAAGCAGAGGTACCACACACACACCCCACTGTCTCTCTTTAAGCAGAGGTACCACACACACACCCCACTGTCTCTCTTTAAGCAGAGGTACCACACACACCCCACTGTCTCTCTTTAAGCAGAGGTACCACCCCCCCCCCCCCACTGTCTCTCTTTAAGCAGAGGTACCACACACACCCCACTGTCTCTCTTTAAGCAGAGGTACCACACACACACCCCACTGTCTCTCTTTAAGCAGAGGTACCACACACACACCCCACTGTCTCTCTTTAAGCAGAGGTACCACACACACACCCCACTGTCTCTCTTTAAGCAGAGGTACCACACACACACCCCACTGTCTCTCTTTAAGCAGAGGTACCACACACACACCCCACTGTCTCTCTTTAAGCAGAGGTACCACACACACACACACACCACTGTCTCTCTTTAAGCAGAGGTACCACACACACCCCCCACTGTCTCTCTGTAAGCAGAGGTACCACACACACACCCCACTGTCTCTCTTTAAGCAGAGGTACCACCCCCCCCCCCCACTGTCTCTCTTTAAGCAGAGGTACCACACACACACCCCACTGTCTCTCTTTAAGCAGAGGTACCACACACACACCCCACTGTCTCTCTTTAACCCATTCTGACCTGAGATCAGATTCATATACAAGGTTTCCACTGGACACACACTGGTCTGATTAACCCATTCTGACCTGAGATCAGATTCTAAAAATGTCAGTCGCTCTTCGATTTTTCAAAAATAGCAGACCTACAAGCTCGTATCGCGCCACTCGGTGGCGCGATATGAGCTTGTAGATCTGCTATTTTTCAATAGCTAAAGCATAACATGATGCCAACACCAAAATGGGTGCCCGGTCAGAATGGGTTAAGCAGAGGTACCACACACACACACCCCACTGTCTCTCTTTAAGCAGAGGTACCACACACACACACCACTGTCTCTCTTTAAGCAGAGGTACCACACACACACCCCACTGTCTCTCTTTAAGCAGAGGTACCACACACACACACCACTGTCTCTCTTTAAGCAGAGGTACCACACACACACCCACTGTCTCTCTTTAAGCAGAGGTACCACACACACACACCCCACTGTCTCTCTTTAAGCAGAGGTACCACACACACACACCCCACTGTCTCTCTTTAAGCAGAGGTATCACACACACACACCCCACTGTCTCTCTTTAAGCAGAGGTACCACACCCCCCCCCCCCACTGTCTCTCTTTAAGCAGAGGTACCACACACACACCCCACTGTCTCTCTTTAAGCAGAGGTACCACCCCCCCCCCCCCCCCCACTGTCTCTCTTTAAGCAGAGGTACCACCCCCCCCCCCCCCCACTGTCTCTCTTTAAGCAGAGGTACCACACACACACACACCCCACTGTCTCTCTTTAAGCAGAGGTACCACCCCCCCCCCCCCCCCCACTGTCTCTCTTTAAGCAGAGGTACCACCCCCCCCCCCCCCCCACTGTCTCTCTTTAAGCAGAGGTACCACCCACACACCCCACTGTCTCTCTCTAAGCAGAGGTACCACACACACACACACCCCACTGTCTCTCTTTAAGCAGAGGTACCACACACACACCCCACTGTCTCTCTTTAAGCAGAGGTACCACACACACCCCCCACTGTCTCTCTTTAAGCAGAGGTACCACACACACCCCCCACTGTCTCTCTTTAAGCAGAGGTACCACACACACACACCCCACTGTCTCTCTTTAAGCAGAGGTACCACACACCCCCCACTGTCTCTCTTTAAGCAGAGGTACCACACACACACACACCCCACTGTCTCTCTTTAAGCAGAGGTACCACACACACACCCCACTGTCTCTCTTTAAGCAGAGGTACCACACACACCCCACTGTCTCTCTTTAAGCAGAGGTACCACACACACACACACCCCACTGTCTCTCTTTAAGCAGAGGTACCACCCCCCCCCCCCCCCCCACTGTCTCTCTTTAAGCAGAGGTACCACCCCCCCCCCCCCCCCCACTGTCTCTCTTTAAGCAGAGGTACCACACACACACCCCACTGTCTCTCTTTAAGCAGAGGTACCACACACACACCCCACTGTCTCTCTTTAAGCAGAGGTACCACACACACACCCCACTGTCTCTCTTTAAGCAGAGGTACCACACACACACCCCACTGTCTCTCTTTAAGAAGAGGTACCACACACCCCCCCCACTGTCTCTCTTTCCAAGCCTCTGATCTTCTAATTCACCCTTTGTCAAGTCCCGTCCGTGGCTGCGCCCCCTCTTCGCACCCATTGGTTGCCGTTTCGTGGTTGGACAAAAATCCTCTCTCTCTCTCTCTCTCTCTCTCCGTCCACTACCATTGAAATAACATGTTTTTCAGTTGCTTCATATTGATATTCTGTGCACTCAATTGTTATTTTTTAACTTTGTGTCAGTGAAAAAGGGACATCACAGATGCAGCATGGTGACTGCAGGGCATAATATCATGTTTGTTTTTAGTTTTTTCCAAAAAAGATGTTTTAGCAAATTCAACATAAACAAGGCGGAACCAGGGGGCGGAACAAGGCCGAAAGAGCCTGCTGGTTGGTCAGTCAGGGACCAATCAGACAAAGGGTGAATTATTATAAAAATAAACCAAAATAGACTCCTCAGTTGACTTACATTGTACAGTCAATGACACACACAGGTCTTCAAAGTCATTATTTTAGCATTAGCACACAAGTGAACACACAGCACATTCTGCTGGTCTTGTGTAGACCAGACCAGACATCTATTCCACAATCTCTTGATGCTACGTATATATATAAGTCTGGATTCTGGAACTACACCTGTAAGGGTGGAGAAGGTTCTTGGTCACAACAAGAGCAGGAAGTGCTGACCAGCTGGTATAATCCGAAGTTAGGTCTTGGCGATATCTTTACCTTTATGGACAAGTTAAAAAAAAAACTTGAATTGCAAGGCTTAGTTTTAGATTCTCAAACAGACTAGATTGAAGATGATAATCCGACAGAGGACAATCCTGGCAAGATGCCTTATATAAGGAGGGGATGACGTCACAACTAGGTAGGCGTGACATCAGCCCTGACAACACCTCTCCGAAAGCCGAGTTGGTTTTAATGTCTGCAGTTTCACAACAATTGGTTGTTCTGACAACAATTGTAACCTGCAACACTGAATTAGTTGTTTTAACAGTTTCCGTGCCGGGAATGGATTACTCCAGGTTACTGTCGCTGCCGACCCCGCTAATACCGCTTTTTGTTTTATGTGTTTAATCCGCTGTATTGTAATAAATAAAAAGAAAATCCGTCTTCGTCGCGGAGAAAGAGAGTAGATGCATTCGCTTTGATGACGAAACCGGAAATCGTCACATGCTGTGGGCTGCTAGGGCTTCTGGGAAATTGAGGCCAATGGAAATGCATGGGGTGCAACGCCTCATTGAGACGAGTCTTGTGTGCGTCTTCCGGGTGCACCAAGATGGTGGATGCTACGCTCGGATCATAACAAACCACGGGAGCTTTTTTTGCTGGATTTTCGCGGATTAAAAGCCCAAATAATTCAGCGTATGCTCTAAAGGTAATACAACAATCTCGGCAGTGAAGGGGGGTTGATTAAAATGCGGGTTAAGCGTGAAAAACAGTCTTAATAACCTCGCCTCACCAGGCTTTCCACCTCGGAGGAAAGCCTGGTCTCTGTTCCAAAAGCGCTGTGTGTGTGAACCGGTCTGGGGCGGATGATATTGCTACGTCATGTTGTAGTGGCAGCGGTGGCCGAACGGTTTGCGGAGCGACCTTGATACCGAAAGGTCGCCAGTTCGAATCCCCGGACCGGCACGTTAAAATTACCACCGCTGAAGTGCCCTTGAGCAAGGCATTGAACCCCTACCATGAAATGTTCTATGAGCAGGGTGTGGCTGCCTGACGACTACAAAACAATACTACAACATGACGTAGCGATATCATCCGCTTCTGACCGGAGACATAAACCCGAAAATGGAATGCTTGCCCAGGCTAATTTTTTAATGCATTAATTTCACACATCTTAGTCTGAAAAACAACATTTTAGGCATCAAACTACATTGACTACTACACAAAATCTGTTCCTCTCATGATGACCCAAACCCATTACATGATGTTTTTAGCTGAGCATGAAGAATAGTTCCGTCCTCAGTTTTCATTGTATGTCCAGGACAGCTTGCTGGCCAGAGTCGTGGCCAGTCGTTTTTCCCCCTTCACAACCACAGGTCCATGGTGCACACACACACACACACACACACACACACACACACACACACACACACACACACACACACACACACACACACACATGCACCATGGACCTGTGGTTGTGAAGGGGGAAAAAGGTGTAATTTGTATGCCTTTTAACAACCCATTCAGGACGGGAACCCCTTTTGGGGTTCCCTAAGCATTTTGTTATACTTTAGCTATTGACAAATAGCAGATGTACAAGCTACGACCTTGTAGATCTGCTGTTTTTTTTTTTTTTTTTTTGTGAAAATTCGACGCAAATCTTTGCATATATATTCTTTCAGAGCGAATGTTTTTAACTCAAATCTTTGCTTCTGGGGGTGGGGGGGACCCCGGGAACAACATATTTTGCATATTTTCTGCAGCCAAATACAGATAATTCTGGGGGTCCTTGACATTTAAAAGGTTTGAGCACCACTGACATAGAAATAGGTTTTTCAGAAGGATTAGGATTTAGAAGACATTTTTGTTAGAATCAGCCTCAGGTCTAAATGGGTTAACCCTAGTTGGTCTCTCTATAGAGCAGGGGTCCTCAACTAGAAATGATGAAGGTCCACAAATATTTTTTTGAATAAGACAGAGGTCCGGTCCCATGCGCGGCGTCCATCGGAGAGCGGGGCTCTATGCCCGTTTAGTATGGTCAAGCCAAGCTTATACAAATCAGATCCCCTTCCACCCAACTAATAATGGGGTGCAGAGTGCAGGCCCGGAGTGGAACTCCAAATCAGGCCGGGAGTTATACGCCCTGGCAGGCCACACTGTGCGCGCAGCGCGCGCCAGAATTTTGGGGGCCCTTGGGGGACATTTTGGGGGCCTTTGCAGCAATTTCACATGAGAAATGTACCATCTGATGTTATTTATATTATTAACTTAAAAAAAAAAAAGTTTTTTTTTTTTTTGGGTGGTCCGCAAAGAGGTGGTCCGCGGTCCGGTCGCGGACCGCGGTCCGCCAGTTGAATACCCCTGCTATAGAGGCTTTGTGTGTGACATCATCGTACCCAGAAGAAAACAAAAAACTACTTTCTGGCCTTGACGGCACATACTGTACATCCAAACAGAAAAGTCCTATTATATATGATTGTATAAACAATGTGAAACTCGCCGACATTACAGCTGTACGGTCAGAAAGATTGAATTATCTCTATTTCTACCTGCAAAGCTTTTGTTTCATGAAAACCCACCATAGACCTGTTATGAGCTACTTTCTGTCAATAAAATCCATGCAGGTGATTATTCTTACATACAATTATTCTTCATTTATTAGTCAGTGTTGGTGTTGCCGTCCTTCTTACCCGGTTAACCTTATCTCTGTCCTTCTAAAGTGTTATTCATACAGTCTGATTTATCGGTGGTGAGGTGACCACCGCAACTACAGCATGACGTCACCGAGCCGCGGTGTCATGTACCGTACAGTGTGGTACGGTAACACGACCGCTCAGGACTGCAACAGGTTGCAGAGGACCGTTAACCCATTCTGACGGTCAGAATGGGTTAACGGTCCTCTGCAACCTGTTGCAGTCATTGTACATTATATATATACTCAAATTGACATTGAGCTTTTTTGTTAAATAAACATTTGACCTCTTATTTAAGTTATTTTATACCATTTTGGAACCGAAATAGGGAACCGTTAAGAACCGGAATCGATAAGCAGAACCGGAATCGGTACCGGTCTCGAAAAAATCCTAACGATACCCATCCCTATTCTGACCTGAGATCAGATTCATACGAGGTTTCCGACTGGACACACACTGGTCTGATGAACCCATTCTGACCTGAGATCAGATTCTAAAAAATGTCATTCGTTCTTCGATTTTTCCAAAAATAGCAGACCTACAAGCTCGTATCGCGCCACTCGGTGGCGCGATATGAGCTTGTAGATCTGCTATTTTTAAATAGCTAAAGCACGACATGATGCTGACACCAAAATGGGTTCCCGGTCAGAATGGGTTAAAACAGCAGCTAAAATCATCGGCAGCACAGAATTACCCAGTCTCCATAACATCCACACCACTCGTTGTATGAAAAAAGCCCACAACATCATTAAAGACACCAGCCATCCCGCAAATACCCTGTTCAAACAACTCCCTTCCAAAAAACGCTACCAGAGCATCAGATCTCGCACCATCCGTCTCAGTAACAGTTTCTACCCCCAGGCAGGCTGCTGAACAGCTGACCTTGAACTGTATTGCACTATTTTGTCACTTCACTTTTTCCTGTTTTTTTTGTCTTTTTCTTGCACTATAGATGTTGTTTATGTAAGACTGAGAGTGCTCTGAGCAAAATAATTTTCATTGTATTTATACTCTGTATCTATACACATGACAAATAAACCTGAACCTGAACCTGAACCTGAAGAGCAAACCGCCGCTCCCCCAGCCTTTCTCTCTGTTTTTCCTCACCACCGCTCCACGTTATTACAGCTCCGGTGGTCACCTCACCACCGGAGCGGTGGTCACCTCACCACCGGAGCGGTGGTCACCACACCACCGAAAATCCAGACTTCTGAATGAATAGGCCTTTTTCCCCGGTTGAGCGTTTCTCTGTCTGTCCCTCCAGGAGCACCGCGGCCTGCTGTCGGTGCGGTATCCCATGGAACATGGAATAGTGAACGACTGGAACGACATGGAGAGGATCTGGCAGTACGTCTACTCCAAGGAGCAGCTGCAGACCTTCTCGGAAGAGGTTGGTCCTCATCCATTATTATTATTATTATTAATATTCGATCTGCTGCTGATATACTTACACACGTCCGTCCATAAGCGCTCTAATGGTGACTTGTAGCCATTAGCGGAGACTGGCCCCAGTCTCTTAATTTGACCTGAGATCAGATTCTAAAAATGTCTTCTACATCCTGACAGTTTTCTAAAAAAAAAGCTATGTTTCTATGTCAGTCGTCGTTCTTCTATTTAAAAAAAATAGCAGACCTACAAGCTCGTAGCGCGCCACTCGGTGGCGCGCTATGAGCTTGTAGATCTGCTATTTTTCAATAGCTAAAGCACAACATAATGCTAACACCAAAAGGGGTTCTTCCAAAAAGAGGTCAGTGTGACAGTGTGAGATGTAGATCTCAGGCTGCATTGTTGAACACCATTCCCTTGGCCTGCCCTTCATGTTGCTACTGTACGTAACTCCACCCTACAGTATATTATTATTATACTTATAGTATTTTAGTTGACTAGAGTCACCCAGGAGTCTCTACTTTAGTCCTTCACCTACTTTTTTGTGTCTACACTAACACCAAATCGGCCAATCACAAGCTCGTCGTGAGTCGACGTGTTGTAACTTGCTTTGAGATTTGCTATTCTTTTTGCCGAATGTTCGCCCCCAGAATAGGGACACTATAGAGCGTCGCAGTCCCGCCCCCGTACCAAGGCCCAGGAAATGATTCTCCGTTCATTTTCCTCATAGTCTTTTCAGAAAGTATTTATTTAAATACGTTTATATGCCGCGGACAAAGACAACTCTTGTCGTGACAAATCATGACGACAAACACAATTTTTCGGAGCTGAACAAATAATTAGAAAGAAGAAGAAAACGGCAGGTTACAACAACACTTTCTTTTTTAGTTGGCTTTGTACGACGCTTATAAGGTCTTTAAATAAATACTTTTTTAAATGTCTATGGGAAAAATGCATTGGGAACTATTTCCTGGGCCTGGCGTTGTCATGAAAGGGGGCGGGACTGCGATGCTCTATAGTCTATCTATAGGGTTCATGTGGTTAACGTCAGACAAAACGCAGGGGTGATAATGCCTTCCTGTCTGTCTGTCTGTCTGTCTGTCTGTCTGTCTGTCTGTCTGTCTGTCTGTGGTTAATCACACAAATCGCTGCACCACGTGTCTCGTCTCGTGTGTGTGTTTGCCAGCCACACACACTCGTGCTGCTGCTTATTTCTTGAAATATTAACTTATTTAGTTTTTCCTTTTTTCACAGTGTTGTTTATTCAAGATTTCAGGGTATACAGTAAATCAAATCAAAATGACATAACACAATATCTGTGACACACCCATGCTAACGATGATACCATGTCCAAATATGCATTCACAGATATTATATGTATACTATATATTATATGTAATAGATGACTGACATAGACATGATGGATACATGCTTTGCACTGTCGGGCACGCCCTTCTAGTTGGACTGCACGCACGCACACACGCACGCACACACAGACAGACAGACAGACAGACACAATCTTGCATCACAATATCGTCTTATTATCAAAGCACAATTGCATTCAATTCTCTCTCTCTCTCTCTCTCTGTATAGCATCCTGTGCTGCTAACTGAAGCTCCCCTCAACCCCAGTAAAAACCGGGAGAAAGCTGCGGAAGTGTTTTTCGAGACCTTCAACGTTCCTGCTCTCTTCATCTCAATGCAGGCCGTTCTTAGCCTGTGAGTCTGCCTTATGGATATAATATCTACTGCTAAGTAATTGTGTGCGTGTGTGTGTGTGTGTGTGTGTGTGTGTGCGTGGTTTGTATTGATGAGGGGTTCGTGCACTGTAACCCTACCTACTACAATCTCTCTCTCTCTGCTGTCGTGGACGGCCTGTTCTTGCTGACATCATGTCCTGCATTGACATTCCCGTTCTCTCTCTCTCGGTCATTGAATGTGAGCTCTCTGTCTCTACGACAATTATTTCCAACCCTATTATTTGCCGATGTCTTTCCCATAGATTTAAATGCAGAAACACTAGCCAGCCGAGCAGAGTGAATGTCCTGCCGTCCGTGGCTGCCCCAGTAACAAACACTGTGGTCACTTGGATCTTTTTCTCTTGCCATCTTTCTTTGAGAGGCGCGCGGCTATAGCCCCTTCTATGTTGTGTTCGTATAGAGACGCTCAACAAAGCCGGATGCACCACGGCTGTAGATTCGAGCCCACAGCCTCGGCAGAGGGTGGGCAGGCACTTTGCCGCTGCGCCACCCGTGTGCAACTTCAATATCTCTTGCCATCTTGATCCAAAATTGTCTAAATGGAGATCATCAACTGAGCCTGCTCAGCATATCTACTCACACCACAGAGCATGAGAACAGTGCACCTGTATAGAAGCATCTGTATTCCTTTCATGTATTGCCAGTTTATTTTTGTAACTACTAGAATGATTCATTCTAAAATTAGTAATGCCAATCCAAGCTAGGAACAAAAGCCCAAGTCAGTCGCCTGTGCTTATCGACGTGCACCACGCCATGCTGATGCACAATGGGATTTTCAGACTTTTCTTTTTTAGACTTCTTTAATGCTTATTTTCTATTCCTTTTTTTCCAATTCAAATCTTTTCTTAACTCTTTCAAACTTCACGCGTGAAGGCCGGCACAAAGTATTAATCAGGCATTACGCGCCCGTCAAACCGACTAATTGATTGATTCAAATCTTATATTTAGTCAACTTAAACTAGACTAATATAAAGGTTCAGATGACTAAACTGTGACCAAAGTTAAATGAGAATTTTGCTGTCACTGGTCTGTTGTATGACGCAGTGGTTTTCAACCAGTGGTCCTTGAGGGGGGGTTCCAGGTGGTCCCCAGCTAAATGATGGAGAGTTGGTAAACAAATCCTTATGCCATACACCATTTCACATTTGCGTTTACAGCATGTTACATACATTATATTCATAATCCATTGCATTACAGCCCATAGTTATATAGATAGTACTCTGTCTTTTCTCCCACACTTGACAAATAATATCTGCCACAACAAAAGTCCCTTTGGCAAAACATATCAATTTTTTTCATAATCATTTAACTCTAGGAAGTCCCCACAAATGGAAGACATCTTGTTAGCCAGACTTTCTCTTATGTCATCATATTTAGGACAATAAAAATAAATCACAGAAGAAGCATTATCTCTCTTCTTCTGGAGTGGCATTAAACCTGCCAGTCTCCAGTGCCAATGGTAATGTTCCTGACCATATTTGTGCACAGAGAGATCGTTGTCTTTTGATTAATTTAACAAACGCATGGAAAAGGTTGAAATGGACTAGTATAAGGCTATAATAATAACAACCCCTTTTGGTGTTAGCATTATGTTATGCTTTAGCTATTGAAAAAGAGCAGATCTACAAGCTCATAGCGCGCCACCGAGTGGCGTGCTATGAGCTTGTAGGTCTGCTATTTTTGAAAAATCGAAGAACCATTGACATAGAAACATAGCTTTTTCAGAAAACTGTCATTTTCTTTTTTTTTTTTTTTTTTTTTTTTTTTTTTTTGCGGCTTACGCCTTTTATTGATTTTTTTTTAAGGGACAGATAGTAGGCTGACAGGAAACGGGAGAGAGATGGGGGGATGACATGCGGTAAAGGCCGTGTCGGGTTCGGGAGTCGAACCCGCGGCACACCGCGACTGGATCACCAGTCCGGTGCCCAGACCGTTACGCTACGGCCTGGGCCAAAACTGTCATTTTCAAACAGACATTTTTAGAATCTGATCTCCGGTTAAAATGGGATAATCATGGGATGTATGTCTCCTCAGATACGCCACAGGCCGTTCCACCGGTGTAGTACTGTATTAATAATAATGATAATAATAATAATGCATGTCTCCTCAGATACGCCACAGGCCGTACCACCGGTGTAGTACTGTATTAATAATAATAATAATAACAGGATGTATGTCTCCTCAGATACGCCACAGGCCGTACCACCGGTGTAGTACTGTATTAATAATAATAATAATAATCATAGGATGTATGTCTCCTCAGATACGCCACAGGCTGTACCACCGGTGTAGTACTGTATTAATAATAATAATAATAATAATAATAATAGGATGTATGTCTCCTCAGATACGCCACAGGCCGTACCACCGGTGTAGTACTGTATTAATAATAATAATAATAATAATAATGCATGTCTCCTCAGATACGCCACAGGCCGTACCACCGGTGTAGTACTGTATTAATAATAATAATAATAATAATAATAATAATAGGATGTATGTCTCCTTAGATACGCCACAGGCTGTACCACCGGTGTCGTACTGTATTAATAATAATGATAATAATAATAGGATGTATGTCTCCTCAGATACGCCACAGGCCGTACCACCGGTGTAGTACTGTATTAATAATAATGATAATAATAATAGGATGTATGTCTCCTCAGATACGCCACAGGCCGTACCACCGGTGTAGTACTGTATTAATAATAATAATAATAATAGGATGTATGTCTCCTCAGATACGCCACAGGCCGTACCACCGGCGTGGTCCTGGATGCCGGTGACGGTGTGACCCACGTGGTGCCCATCTACGAGGGCTTCGCCATCCCCCACTCCATCATGCGCGTGGACATCGCCGGCAGGGACGTGTCGCGCTACCTCCGTCTGCTATTACGCAAGGAGGGCTACAACTTCAACACCTCGGCGGAGTTCGAGGTGGTCCGCACCATCAAAGAGGTGAGGAATGGAAGGGGCCCGAGGTGGTATGTTGTTGTTGTTGTTGTTTGTCTGTGTTTTCTGTCAACCTGTGATAGACTTTTAAAAGGGCCGATGTTCACAAATGCCGCCCAATTTCCTTTTACTCCAGCAATTCTGTTACATCGTGTGCGTGCGTGCGTGCATAGATTAAAATAGGGTGCATTTTGCATCCCAAAATGCAGTTTATAGTTAAAGGTATATTCAGTGATTTCACTCAAAAAACCTTAGGTTTCGTTTTTGGCTGTGGGACCCAGCCTTTCGTCCAATCAGGATAGAGAGTCAAAAACGAAACCTAAGGTTTTTTGACCCCCAGGGGTTAACTGGGGACAGGGAGGAACTCCTTATATGGCCAGCACACTCTATAGTAGGGAGGATTATCACAACAAAACAAAAAAATAAGTGATATTTGAATTAAGTGTAATCACTGAATATACCTTTAAGGGACGCAATAAAACAACCACCTCTGCATCCAGAGTATGCTGTACTACTGTACTGTTTTTTATTCTAGTTCATTTTGATAGCTTTAGTTATAATAATAATTTCTTCCTCTGTTTTCTATAATATAACCACATTATAACCATATCAAATGAAATGGGAGTTAAATGCTGCACATTGTAAAAATGGCAAAAGATGACTCCTAACGTCGTTGGAAGTGGGACTCATTACTTTGAAAACCTATTTACATCACTGTGCGTGTGTGTGATAATAAAATCACCTTCTCTGGTCTTGAACAACATTTGCTCACAAAGCGTTGGTTGTGTGTCCATCTCTGCAGAGGGCCTGCTATCTGTCCCTTAACCCCCAGAAGGATGAGACTCTAGAAACAGAGAAGGCTCAGTACATACTCCCCGATGGAAGCACATTAAATGTAAGTAACGCACAAGATCATTGCCTTGGGATTTGTAACGATTCACTCGACTCACGATACGATTAGTATCACGAGATGAGGTTCACGATACGAGTTTTCACGATATTTTAAACAAACAATATTTTCCAGAATTTATTTATTTATTTTTTATATCATTTATCTTCCCCACCCCCCCCGAGCTTTTTTCCATCATCACCTGGGCACAGTCACAGACACACACAGCTCCCCTCTACAGTCACAGACACACACAGCTCCCCTCTACAGTCACAGACACACACAGCTCCCCTCTACAGTCACAGACACACACAGCTCCCCTCTACAGTCACAGACACACACAGCTCCCCTCTACAGTCACAGACACACACAGCTCCCCTCTACAGTCACAGACACACACAGCTCCCCTCTACAGTCACAGACACACACAGCTCCCCTCTACAGTCACAGACACACACAGCTCCCCTCTACAGTCACAGACACACACAGCTCCCCTCTACAGTCACAGACACACACAGCTCCCCTCTACAGTCACAGACACACACAGCTCCCCTCTACAGTCACAGACACACACAGCTCCCCTCTACAGTCACAGACACACACAGCTCCCCTCTACAGTCACAGACACACACAGCTCCCCTCTACAGTCACAGACACACACAGCTCCCCTCTACAGTCACAGACACACACAGCTCCCCTCTACAGTCACAGACACACACAGCTCCCCTCTACAGTCACAGACACACACAGCCCCCCTCTACAGTCACAGACACACACAGCCCCCCTCTACAGTCACAGACACACACAGCTCCCCTCTACAGTCACAGACACACACAGCTCCCCTGTACAGTCACAGACACACACAGCTCCTCTCTACAGTCACATACACACACAGCTCCCCTCTACAGTCACAGACACACACAGCTCCCCTCTACAGACACACACAGCTCCCCTCTACAGTCACAGACACACACAGCTCCCCTCTACAGTCACAGACACACACAGCCCCCCTCTACAGTCACAGACACACACAGCTCCCCTCTACAGTCACAGACACACACAGCTCCCCTCTACAGTCACAGACACACACAGCTCACCTCTACAGTCACAGACACACACACACACAGCTCCACTCTACAGTCACAGACACACACAGCTCCACTCTACAGTCACAGACACACACAGCTCCCCTCTACAGTCACAGACACACACAGCTCCCCTCTACAGTCACAGACACACACAGCTCCCCACTACAGTCACAGACACACACAGCTCCCCTCTACAGTCACAGACACACACAGCTCCCCTCTACAGTCACAGACACACACAGCTCCCCTCTACAGTCACAGACACACACAGCTCCCCACTACAGTCACAGACACACACAGCTCCCCTCTACAGTCACAGACACACACAGCTCCCGTCTACAGTCACAGACACACACAGCTCCCCTCTACAGTCACAGACACACACAGCTCCCCTCTACAGTCACAGACACACACAGCTCCCCTCTACAGTCACAGACACACACAGCTCCCCTCTACAGTCACAGACACACACAGCTCCCCTCTACAGTCACAGACACACACAGCTCCCCTCTACAGTCACAGACACACACACAGCTCCCCTCTACAGTCACAGACACACACACAGCTCCCCTCTACAGTCACAGACACACACACACACACAGCTCCCCTCTACAGTCACAGACACACACAGCTCCCCTCTACAGTCACAGACACACACAGCTCCCCTCTACAGTCACAGACACACACAGCTCCCCTCTACAGTCACAGACACACACAGCTCCCCTCTACAGTCACAGACACACACACACACACACACAGCTCCCCTCTACAGTCACAGACACACACAGCTCCCCTCTACAGTCACAGACACACACAGCTCCCCTCTACAGTCACAGACACACACAGCTCTCCTCTACAGTCACAGACACACACAGCTCCCCTCTACAGTCACAGACACACACAGCTCCCCTCTACAGTCACAGACACACACAGCTCCCCTCTACAGTCACAGACACACACAGCTCCCCTCTACAGTCACAGACACACACACAGCTCCCCTGTACAGTCACAGACACACACAGCTCCCCTCTACAGTCACAGACACACACAGCTCCCCTCTACAGTCACAGACACACACAGCTCCCCTCTACAGTCACAGACACACACAGCTCACCTCTACAGTCACAGACACACACACAGCTCCCCTCTACAGTCACAGACACACACACACACAGCTCCCCTCTACAGTCACAGACACACACAGCTCCCCTCTACAGTCACAGACACACACAGCTCCCCTCTACAGTCACAGACACACACAGCTCCCCTCTACAGTCACAGACACACACACACACACACACACACAGCTCCCCTCTACAGTCACAGACACACACAGCTCCCCTCTACAGTCACAGACACACACAGCTCCCCTCTACAGTCACAGACACACACAGCTCCCCTCTACAGTCACAGACACACACAGCTCTCCTCTACAGTCACAGACACACACAGCTCCCCTCTACGGTCACAGACACACACAGCTCTCCTCTACAGTCACAGACACACACAGCTCCCCTCTACAGTCACAGACACACACAGCTCCCCTCTACAGTCACAGACACACACAGCTCCCCTCTACAGTCACAGACACACACAGCTCCCCTGTACAGTCACAGACACACACAGCTCCCCTCTACAGTCACAGACACACACAGCTCCCCTGTACAGTCACAGACACACACAGCTCCCCTCTACAGTCACAGACACACACAGCTCCCCTCTACAGTCACAGACACACACAGCTCCCCTCTACAGTCACAGACACACACAGCTCCCCTCTACAGTCACAGACACACCCAGCTCCCCTCTACAGTCACAGACACACCCAGCTCCCCTCTACAGTCACAGACACACACAGCTCCCCTCTACAGTCACAGACACACACAGCTCCCCTCTACAGTCACAGACACACACAGCTCCCCTCTACAGTCACAGACACACACAGCTCCCCTCTACAGTCACAGACACACACAGCTCCCCTCTACAGTCACAGACACACACAGCTCCCCTCTACAGTCACAGACACACACAGCTCCCCTCTACAGTCACAGACACACACAGCTCCCCTCTACAGTCACAGACACACACAGCTCCCCTCTACAGTCACAGACACACACAGCTCCCCTCTACAGTCACAGACACACACAGCTCCCCTGTACAGTCACAGACACACACAGCTCCCCTGTACAGTCACAGACACACACAGCTCCCCTGTACAGTGCTCTACTACTGAAAGTGATATGATGGAATATGACTAGACTAAAGCTCACATTTCACATCACACACCATAATTCACTAGCCCCCCTAATTTTTTTTTGGATTTTTTTATTTAAATAAATCAATTAATATCGATATATATCGATATCATGCCTACCATTTAGGCATTTTTGCAGATGCTCTTAATCAAGAGCGATTTACACTAAGCAAGAACAACACATGGTAATACATCAAATACATAAAATCATCAAGAATCATACAAAGTCATACGATTTGTCAGTCCCACACGTTACCGCAGTGAAATTTGTTCTCCGCATTTGACCCATCTCTTGGAGCGGTGAGCTGCAGCCACTCTGCAACCAACCAGTAGGGGTCAGCAGAGTCTAGACCAAATGTATTTATAACAGAATTTATGACAGAAAATGCACAATTTATATAGTTTATTAAGATAGTCTTCCCTCAAAGGGGCGACTGTGGCTCAAGAGGTAGAGCAGGTCGTCCAATGATCCATGGGTCGGCGGTTCGAATCCCGGCTCCTCCTGTCTACATGTCGAAGTGTCCTTGGGCAAGACACTGAACCCCAAATTGCTCCCGATGTGCTGGTTGGTACCTTGCATGGCTTCCGCCGCAATCGGTGTATGGATGTGTGTGTGAATGGGTGAATGTAATGCACAATCTATGTAAAGCGCCTTGGATAAAAGCGCTATATAAATGCACCATTTATTTACCATTTACCATTTACCAAAGTTGCAATGTAACACAACAGCTCTGTTTACACATTTATTTTATTCCTATTTATATTCAATATTTAATTGTAAATACATTGTTTTGTGTTTTATTTACGTTTTCTCATGCCAGTAAAGCTCCTTTGAATTTAAATAGAATTGACTAGGGGGCGGGGCTAGGGGTACAACTAGAATTGGGAAATGGCATAATTACTAAATTGGGCATAAATTGAAAAGGGGGGGGGGGGGGGTTGCATGGATTAACCCATTCTGACCTGAGATCAGATTCATACGAGGTTTCCACTGGACACACACTGGTCTGATTAACCCATTCTGACCTGAGATCAGATTTTCAAAAATGTCAGTCGCTCTTTGGATTTTTCAAAAATAGCAGATCTACAAGCTCGTAGCGCGCCACCGAGTGGCGCGCTACGAGCTTGTAGATCTGCTATTTTTCAATAGCTAAAGCATAACATGATGCTAACACCAAAATGGGTTCCCGTTCAGAATGGGTTAAACCTAATTACATAGATAAGATAAATGAAATAAAAACCACACAAAAAAGAAGGTTCTAAATAAACCCATGTCTGTAATAAGAACACAAGCCCCCTGTTCTCCCTCAGATCGGTCATAAACCCATGTCTGTAATAAGAACACAAGCCCCCTGTTCTCCCTCAGATCGGTCATAAACCCATGTCTGTAATAAGAACACAAGCCCCCTGTTCTCCCCTCAGATCGGTCATAAACCCATGTCTGTAATAAGAACACAAGCCCTGTTCTCCCCTCAGATCGGTCATAAACCCATGTCTGTAATAAGAACACAAGCCCCCTGTTCTCCCCTCAGATCGGTCATAAACCCATGTCTGTAATAAGAACACAAGCCCTGTTCTCCCCTCAGATCGGTCATAAACCCATGTCTGTAATAAGAACACAAGCCCTGTTCTCCCCTCAGATCGGTCATAAACCCATGTCTGTAATAAGAACACAAGCCCCCTGTTCTCCCCTCAGATCGGTCATAAACCCATGTCTGTAATAAGAACACAAGCCCTGTTCTCCCCTCAGATCGGTCATAAACCCATGTCTGTAATAAGAACACAAGCCCCCTGTTCTCCCCTCAGATCGGTCATAAACCCATGTCTGTAATAAGAACACAAGCCCCCTGTTCTCCCCTCAGATCGGTCATAAACCCATGTCTGTAATAAGAACACAAGCCCTGTTCTCCCCTCAGATCGGTCATAAACCCATGTCTGTAATAAGAACACAAGCCCTGTTCTCCCCTCAGATCGGTCATAAACCCATGTCTGTAATAAGAACACAAGCCCCCTGTTCTCCCCTCAGATCGGTCATAAACCCATGTCTGTAATAAGAACACAAGCCCTGTTCTCCCCTCAGATCGGTCATAAACCCATGTCTGTAATAAGAACACCAGCCCTGTTCTCCCCTCAGATCGGTCATAAACCCATGTCTGTAATAAGAACACAAGCCCTGTTCTCCCCTCAGATCGGTCATAAACCCATGTCTGTAATAAGAACACCAGCCCTGTTCTCCCCTCAGATCGGTCATAAACCCATGTCTGTAATAAGAACACAAGCCCTGTTCTCCCCTCAGATCGGTCATAAACCCATGTCTGTAATAAGAACACCAGCCCTGTTCTCCCCTCAGATCGGTCATAAACCCATGTCTGTAATAAGAACACAAGCCCCCTGTTCTCCCCTCAGATCGGTCATAAACCCATGTCTGTAATAAGAACACCAGCCCTGTTCTCCCCTCAGATCGGTCATAAACCCATGTCTGTAATAAGAACACAAGCCCTGTTCTCCCCTCAGATCGGTCATAAACCCATGTCTGTAATAAGAACACAAGCCCCCTGTTCTCCCCTCAGATCGGTCATAAACCCATGTCTGTAATAAGAACACCAGCCCTGTTCTCCCCTCAGATCGGTCATAAACCCATGTCTGTAATAAGAACACCAGCCCTGTTCTCCCCTCAGATCGGTCATAAACCCATGTCTGTAATAAGAACACAAGCCCTGTTCTCCCCTCAGATCGGTCATAAACCCATGTCTGTAATAAGAACACAAGCCCCCTGTTCTCCCCTCAGATCGGTCATAAACCCATGTCTGTAATAAGAACACAAGCCCTGTTCTCCCCTCAGATCGGTCATAAACCCATGTCTGTAATAAGAACACAAGCCCTGTTCTCCCCTCAGATCGGTCATAAACCCATGTCTGTAATAAGAACACAAGCCCCCTGTTCTCCCCTCAGATCGGTCATAAACCCATGTCTGTAATAAGAACACAAGCCCTGTTCTCCCCTCAGATCGGTCATAAACCCATGTCTGTAATAAGAACACAAGCCCCCTGTTCTCCCTCAGATCGGTCATAAACCCATGTCTGTAATAAGAACACAAGCCCTGTTCTCCCCTCAGATCGGTCCAGCCCGGTTCCGTGCTCCAGAGCTGCTGTTCAGGCCCGACCTGATAGGAGACGAGAGCCCGGGCATCCATGAGGTCCTGGCCTACGCCATCCAGAAGTCTGACATGGACCTGAGGCGCACGCTCTTCTCCACCATCGTGCTCTGCGGAGGCTCCACGCTCATCAAAGGTGGGTGGGGGGGGGGGGGGGGGGGGGTTGGTCAGTTGTTGTTTTCGCTCCACGCTCATCAAAGGTGGGTGGGGGGGGGGGGGTTGGTCAGTTGTTGGTCAGTTGTTGTTTTCGCTCCACGCTCATCAAAGGTGGGTGGGGGGGGGGTTGGTCAGTTGTTGTTTTCGCTCCACGCTCATCAAAGGTGGGTGGGGGGGTTACTGGTTGGTCAGTTGTTGTTTTCGCTCCACGCTCATCAAAGGTTGGTGGGAGGGGGTTGGTCAGTTGTTGTTTTCGCTCCACGCTCATCAAAGGTGGGTGGGAGGGTTGGTCAGTTGTTGTTTTCGCTCCACGCTCATCAAAGGTGGGTGGGAGGGTTGGTCAGTTGTTGTTTTCGCTCCACGCTCATCAAAGGTGGGTGGGGGGGTTGGTCAGTTGTTGGTCAGTTGTTGTTTTCGCTCCACGCTCATCAAAGGTTGGTGGGAGGGTTGGTCAGTTGTTGGTCAGTTGTTGTTTTCGCTCCACGCTCATCAAAGGTGGGTGGGAGGGTTGGTCAGTTGTTGTTTTCGCTCCACGCTCATCAAAGGTTGGTGGGAGGGTTGGTCAGTTGTTGTTTTCGCTCCACGCTCATCAAAGGTGGGTGTGAGGGTTGGTCAGTTGTTGTTTTCGTTCCACGCTCATCAAAGGTGGGTGGGGGGGGTTGGTCAGTTGTTGTTTTCGCTCCACGCTCATCAAAGGTGGGTGGGGGGGGGGTTGGTCAGTTGTTGTTTTCGCTCCACGCTCATCAAAGGTTGGTGGGAGGGTTGGTCAGTTGTTGTTTTCGCTCCACGCTCATCAAAGGTGGGTGTGAGGGTTGGTCAGTTGTTGTTTTCGTTCCACGCTCATCAAAGGTTGGTGGGAGGGTTGGTCAGTTGTTGTTTTCGTTCCACGCTCATCAAAGGTGGGTGGGGGGGGTTGGTCAGTTGTTGTTTTCGCTCCACGCTCATCAAAGGTGGGTGGGGGGGTTGGTCAGTTGTTGTTTTCGCTCCACGCTCATCAAAGGTGGGTGGGGGGGGGGTTGGTCAGTTGTTGTTTTCGCTCCACGCTCATCAAAGGTGGGTGGGAGGGTTGGTCAGTTGTTGTTTTCGCTCCACGCTCATCAAAGGTTGGTGGGGGGGTTGGTCAGTTGTTGGTCAGTTGTTGTTTTCGCTCCACGCTCATCAAAGGTTGGTGGGAGGGTTGGTCAGTTGTTGTTTTCGCTCCACGCTCATCAAAGGTGGGTGGGGGGGTTGGTCAGTTGTTGGTCAGTTGTTGTTTTCGCTCCACGCTCATCAAAGGTTGGTGGGAGGGTTGGTCAGTTGTTGGTCAGTTGTTGTTTTCGCTCCACGCTCATCAAAGGTGGGTGGGGGGGGTTGGTCAGTTGTTGTTTTCGCTCCACGCTCATCAAAGGTGGGTGGGGGGGGTTTGTCAGTTGTTTTTTTCGCTCCACGCTCATCAAAGGTGGGTGGGGGGGTTGGTCAGTTGTTGTTTTCGCTCCACGCTCATCAAAGGTGGGTGGGAGGGTTGGTCAGTTGTTGTTTTCGCTCCACGCTCATCAAAGGTGGGTGGGGGGGGTTTGTCAGTTGTTGTTTTCGCTCCACGCTCATCAAAGGTGGGTGTGAGGGTTGGTCAGTTGTTGTTTTCGCTCCACGCTCATCAAAGGTTGGTGGGGGGGTTACTGGTTGGTCAGTTGTTGTTTTCGCTCCACGCTCATCAAAGGTTGGTGGGGGGGGGGGGGTTTGTCAGTTGTTGTTTTCGCTCCACGCTCATCAAAGGTGGGTGGGGGGGTTGGTCAGTTGTTGTTTTCGCTCCACGCTCATCAAAGGTGGGTGGGGGGGGTTTGTCAGTTGTTGTTTTCGCTCCACGCTCATCAAAGGTGGGTGGGGGGGGTTTGTCAGTTGTTGTTTTCGCTCCACGCTCATCAAAGGTTGGTGGGGGGGTTTGTCAGTTGTTGTTTTCGCTCCACGCTCATCAAAGGTTGGTGGGAGGGTTGGTCGTAGTCCTCATAGAGCTCTAGGTTGTCTCCCTATATTACACTTTTTTTGCGTGCTGAAAATAGCTATTTTCAGCAAATAGCTATTTTCAGCACGTGTAGAATCCGCCATTACGACGGCATCAAGGTAGTTGCCCTCCACACTAATAAACTGTCTCAGCGATATTGTCAGGGAGTTGTCTTTGTGTCATCACAATTGAAAACCACTGGTCTATAGCTTATACTTGCTCTGCACTGCAATTGATTGACCTGTTGTTGTTGTTGTTGTTAGCATTTACTCTGAATCTTTGTAAGTCATGGAGCATCTCCTAAAAGCACAACTGTTATTGGTCTTTGACAGGCTTTGGAGAAAGACTGCTCACTGAAGTCAAGAAGCTGGCACCCAAAGACGTGAAGATCAAGGTAATGTGGACACAGATTTACTAGAACGAACCGTTCATGTTATCACCTTTTAATGCTGCCATCCGTGGTTTTCCTGTCCTAGCCGAGACTCCAATGTGGGGGTGCCCCGCCCACACCCCACCCAAGCGCCGAAATGTCAACTGTTGAGCTAATATAACGGAAAGTAGGGGATAAATTCCACCTTGACTTTAATACAATAGAGCGTCGCAGCCCCGCCCCCTACCAGGGCCCAGGAAATGATTCCCTGTTCATTTTCCTCATAGACATTTCAAAAAGTATTTATTTAAAGACCTTTTAAGCCAAAGCCAACTCGCGTTGTGAGAAATCATGACAACAAACACAATCTTTCGGGCCGAACAAGTAATTAGAAAGAAGAAGAAAACTTATTTTTGTTCCTGTTTTTCTTCTTTGTAATTTGTAATTTGTAATCTGATCTACAAATAACAATTTTGTATGATAGTGTTCTTTTAGTATTAGTACCGTTCAACACTACTGTATGTTATGTGTGTGTGACCTTTGACCTGTGCTGTGTGTCTGTGTCCAGATCTCTGCTCCTCAGGAGAGGCTGTATTCCACTTGGATCGGGTAAGATGGCATTTCTGCCTTTCACTAACAATTAGTCGTTTTTATTGTTTTATTTATTTATTTAGAAGCCATGCCGATACCGAGTCTGTGTGTACCGATGTTTTGACCAGTATTTTGTCAAAGATTGCAAAGGTTTCTAATAGATAAATAAAAGCATGTACATTTGATTAAAGTTTCTATTTTGACAACTTATAAGGAAACAAATGCATACTATAACCACTAATCAATGAATAGATTAAGAACGGTATATATACATACACAGTACATTAAACTTCAATATAAAAAGAACACTTTACCTGAACTATACACTGAACAAGTAAATCTAAAATGAACGGACTAAACTGCCATTTTAGCTGTTCAGACACCAAACTTTTGTTTGTTTTGTTAACTGTCAACATACTATTTGAAAAAGTGTCTCTTTAGTGCGTTTTTATTATACTTACTTATTTAAAAATGTGGACACATCAGCTGTATAATTGCTGATAACGATGTCATAAAAAATGGTCAGATAATGCCTGATATATCAGCTAAACCGATATACATTTGGGTCGGGTTCTATTTATTTTAACCCATTTTGGGTGTCTCTACCCACTCTATTAACACCAAAAGGGGTTCCTTTTGGTGTTATAGCATTATGTTATGCTTTATCTATTGAAAAATAGCAGATCTACAAGCTCATAGCGCGCCACCGAGTGGCGCGCTACGAGCTTGTAGGTCTGCTATTTTTGAAAAATCAAAGAACGACTGACATAGAAACATAGCTTTTTCAGAAAACTGTCAGGATGTAGAAGACATTATTTTTTAGAATCTGATCTCGGGTCAAAATGGGTTAAATATGTCAGTACTTGATAAAATGCTAATACCTCCATCCAGGACTCATCATGACATCATCTCTCTCTCCTCTTCCTCCTCCATGTTCGTCTCACGTCTAGCGGCTCCATCCTGGCGTCGCTGGACACCTTCAAAAAGATGTGGGTGTCGAAGAGGGAATACGAGGAGGACCGAGCGCGTGCCATCCACAGGAAGACCTTCTAAAACGGGGGGCAGGCGCCCCAAGAACTGCCCTCAGAATGCCCCCCAAACCCCACCCACCATGTCATGTTGGAGAAACCCCACCGATCGATCATCACCATGTACCACTTTATGCCATCACCTGCTTCTGCTCCACACACACACACACGCACACACACACACACACACACACACACACACACACGCACACTACACACCTTTGGCCAGATACATTTTTATATGTCACCCCCTCTTTCGTTATGCCTTGAACACGTATACTCAGTCAGTCGTACTACGTTGGCCCTTCACTGAAAAATGGCCGATCTACAAGCTTCACGACGAATGTTGTATTGAGATGGTTCAGCAACACCACCGAGAGCTCCCGAGAGCGCAACGAGACCGCAGTAAAGTTCTTTGCAGGCTGGACGCGTTTTTTCGGGAAAGTGCAGTGTGCAAGGGATCTTAACTCCTTCCATAAAGGTGTTTGGAACTATCAAATGGAATAGTTTGAAGATGTTGCTTCTAGGAGAGAGGATCTCATTCGTTGTAAGAATGGTCCGGTTTTTACTTTTTATCACAATGCCCACGTTTGCCGCGTTGTCGTGAGCTTGTGGATCAGCTATTTTTGGGAGGCGCTTGGAAACCACTGTATGATTTAAGTATAAATAAATCGTTTGCGTTCATCTGCCACCTCCTTTTTCTCCATAAGCCACTCCCTGATGCCCTCCCCCCCTCCCTCCCAACACACACACACACACACACACACACACACACACACACACACACACACACACACACACACACAATATCACAGTCATCACACACAATCCAACGCATTGACATACAGCGGGCTGACAGGGTGTCTCGGTGGGCATGTAAAATACAGTGGACTGCCTGCTAGTTCTCTTAACATAGGCCATGCTATGCTCGACTCTACACCACTCAACGGTTTAATATCGCTCGTCTGGCCTACAAAATCCTTGTATGATATCATCGAATTGAGGTGATTATTATAATTATTATTATTATTATTATTATTTCTTTTGCTACTGTAGAGAATACCATTCCAAACCTGAAGAGATTGATTTTGTTTTTTTCTCTCCCCCTTTTTTTTTTTTTTTTTTTTTAAACTGTCGCCACAGTTTAAAAGAAAAGTCACTGTTGATGTTTATGTCATTAAAAAGTCATACTGTGTAACTTTTTGGTTTTTGTAGTCTTTTTGGCGACCCCTCCGATAGCGAGAGGGGTCATAACGGCGTCCGGTCGAACTACGATTCCCAGAAGTCTGTTAAAAAAACTAAACTAGTGGCCCGGGCTGGCCTAGCGGTCCAGGCACCTGACAGCGTGTCACGTGTTCTAAAAATCCCGATCCTGACGACCTTTGCTGCATGTCTTCCCTCCCACCCCCCGTAAAGCTACTATTAATCTATTGCATCTATTAACGAAGGCAAAACGGCCCCAAAAATATCGTATAAAAAAAACTGGTTTTATGCGGAAGTGCCACCCAAAACGAGCTCTACCTCGGTTCTTTTCCCCTTTTCTTGAAAACTGCAAATGACGGGAGCTTTGTAAACGACAAAAGATTTTACTACCCACTTTGTTTCTACACGTGTTAACCTTGTTTAGTGACACTTTGAAGGAATAATTGTGTTAAATAATGGGTCCCCCCAGCGGAGAATAGTTTAGAATAGAACAAACTGTATTAACTTATGTATATAAATGAGAACATTTTGCGGTTCGTCCCAAAGCACTGGTTTTCCTCCAAGTGCCTGCGCCGGTTCTGACCCGAGTGTTGGGGGGGACAGACGCACCGGCAGGCCTTGTGCTCCTAAAGTAGTGTTGAAAGAAGTGATCAACAATGCATTTCTGTGGAATGGTTTTTTTGTGTGGAATATATATTATTTAAAAAAAATAAACAAGTTACATGGTATGACTTTAAATTATTTTGTATTTTATTTTTCAGTTGATTGGTTAGCTTGTATTGGACAAAGGTGATGAGTGCTAGAGGAATATGTTTCGCTATAGTTTCGGTGGTTAAATGCCGGTAAAGATAACCACTGTTGCTGTTTATATCATGTGGCCTAAAACGTATAACAACTGCCATCTTGGCTCAAAGTTGCTCTAAAACAAAAAAAAAGCTAATTAAATCCGCAAATTGATTCAAATCCAGCTCCCTCGCTCCTGTTTATTATGATGTCCGACATGTGGTAACATGGTCTCAACGAGGGTTGGAATCCTTTAGGGTTTTAACGATTTCACTTCCTTAATGACTCCCTCTTAACCCATTCTGACCTGAGATCAGATTCTAAAAATGTCTATTACATCCTGACAGTTTCATTATTAACCCATTCTGACCTGAGATCAGATTCTAAAAATGTCTTTTTGAAAATGACAGTTTTCTGAAAAAGCCATGTTTCTATGTCAGTCGTTCTTCGATTCTTCTAAAATAGCAGACCTACAAGCTCGTAGTGCGCCACTCGGTGGCGCGATATGAGCTTGTAGATCTGCTGTTTTTCAATAGCTAAAGCATAACATGATGCTAACACCAAAATGGGTCCCCGTTCAGAATGGGTTAACGGTCCGATATTAACAATTCCTATATATAAAACAACTATATAATTTTGGCCTTCATTATATAATTTCCAATATACACATTCAATCATACAGTATAGTATTGCATTAACCCCATTTAGACCTGAGGACGATTCTACAAAATGTCTTCTTAATTCATGACGGTTTTCTGGGAAATGTTTCTATATCAGTGGTGCACAACTTTTTTCATGTCAAGGACCCCAAAACGTATTAAATGTAATTGGCTGCCGACCCCCATCTGAAAATGTGTTATTCCAGGAACCCCTCAGAAGCAAAGATATGAGTTCAAAACGTTCGCTCTGAAAGAATATATAATATTAAAAGATTTGCAACACATTTTCAAGATTTTTCTAAAATAGCAGACCTACAAGCTCGTAGCGTGGCACTCGGTGCCGCACTATGAGCTTGTAGATCTGCTATTTTTTCAATAGCTAAAGTATAACAATGCTTTAAAACACCAAAAGGGGTTCCTGCCCAAAATTTAAGTTAATGTATGCTATTGAAGTGGTTCACAAAGTGAGGTCTAGTCGACCCTCTCTGGGTGACTTGAGGGGGTTCCAAATGGACCCTTACAGTTACAGTATGTATCTCAGTGAGTGTACGGGTCCATTTGGTTCCATGTTGTATACTCAGAATTATGGTGGTCCTTGAAATTAAAAAGTTGAAGAACCACTTGTATTGCAATTGTAATAGCAGACGTGAAGTCCACATACCAGCTCTCCAAAGCCAAATTCAAATACCCTAAATCTCGGGCCACTCGCTCGCTCACAACTCGTTCACTCACACTCGTTCACTCACACTCGCTCACTCCAGCATGGCGGTGTTACGGTTAAATCGGTGACCTGATGAAATGTGTGACAATCGTGTAGACAATCACATAATGTCAGTGTACGAACGTAAATCATTGCGGTTTGTTTTATTAGCAGAGTTCAACTTATTAGCGGTATTATCAGGACACATTATTTAAAGACCTCTATTGTATGTTATGTGAAGTCCGGAAGATGGTCAACATATTTTGGCAGCTCACCAATTTGTGAGTGTGAGTGAGCAAGTGGCCGAGATTTGGGGTATTGGAATTTGGCTAAAATGTGTTTTAAAAACCTGTTCCGGAAGCGGGTTCCAACCAAGTGTAACGGAAACAGATTCTGTTTACTCAATGTCGGATCCGCTTCCGGATCCGGATCCCCCAGTCCAGTTTTTATACTGATGTAGCTGAGTCCATTTGGTTAACTGTCTTTTTGCTCTCTGGCAGGGGGTGTACTGTAGGATATAGTACTTGATACTAGCATGGGATATATTGTTGTACCCTCTGAGCTCCACAAGGGGGTGCCATATTTATGCTGAAGTCCAGTAATGCTTAACCATTTTGCAAATCTTAACACTTTTTCAATGTAGTGTCCCTGTTCTGGGCACGGCATTATAGGTGGAAATCTGAAATAATAATGATAAGAAGCTAAAGAAATGCCTACTATTTCAGGGGGGGGGGGGGGATAATTTGCTTTAAGTAGATGTTCATTTCAATATTAAGTGATTAATCACAGTATCAAAAGTAATGAAAGTAACGGATGTAAAAGCTCTGAGCACATTTGAACAGTGGTGGAAAAAGTACTCAATTGTTTTACTTAAGTAAAAGTACCAATACTGCAATTTAGAACTACTCCTTTACAAGTAAAAGTACGGAATTAAAAATGTACTTGAGTAAAAGTGCAAAAGTATCGGCATCAAAATGTACTTAAAGTACTAAAAGTAAAAGTACTCATATTGCAGAATGTCCCACTTCACAAGTTCAAAATGTGTACAAAGTCTATTGAAAATAGCCGATCTACAAGCTCACAATACGTCGCGTTGCGACGCATTGTGAGCTTGTAGATCGGCTATTTTCAAATGGCCAAAATGTATTGGGTTGAAGTGGTTAGTTTATGTTTTCTAATCAAAATTAAAATCGCCAAAGTAACTAAAGTTTTCAAATAATTGTAGTGGAGTAAAAGTACAAATGTTGGCTCTGAGATGTAGTGGAGTAGAAGTAAAAGTACTTGAAATTGGAAATACTCAAGTAAAGCACAAATACCTCAAAATTGTACTTAAGTACAGTACTTAAGTAAAAGTACTTAGTTACTTTCCACCACTGCATTTGAACTGTTCATTTTCACCTGTAATGACATCATAATTATGACCAAAACAGGGACACCGCCGGCGTTCAAAGTGCTTGAAATGCAACCTTTGAACTGACATGACATGTAGTTGTTCATTGTACTCTATTAAAAGTTGTTTACTTTACTCTGTTGCATGTCATGTGTAGTCATGTTGTTTTGACCATCGTCGGCCATAAGCACATGTATGTTCCATTGTTGGTCTGGTGTTTGTGTTTTAACCCATTCTGACCTGAGATCAGATTCTAAAAAATGTCTTCTACATGCTGACAGTTTTCTGAAAAAGCTATGTTTCTATGTCAGTCGTTCTTCGATTTTTCACACCAAAAGGGGTTAAAACAAAATGTGAGACGCCAGAGGGGGTTTAATAACAAAATAATAGGAAATGTTAGGCCTTTCGGTGAGTCCGGTCAAATATGACCTCAGGGCATTTAATAGCAACTTAAGTAGGACTATTAGGTTGCTGACCCCATCCCATCCCATCCCATCCCGTCCTGCTGTTCCACACCAGCAATACCTCTGTCCCTCAAACCAACGGTTTGGATCTGGTCACCCCATCTACAGCACAAGCTCTGTTTGGTGTGCGACACAGTCATAGGGCATTAACCCATTTTGACCTGAGATCAGATTCTAAAAATGTCTGTTTGAAAATGACAGTTTTCTGAAAAAGCCATGTTTCTATGTCAGTCGTTCTTTGATTTTTCAAAAATAGCAGACCTACAAGCTCGTAGCGCGCCACTCGGTGGCGCGCTATGAGCTTGTAGATCTGCTATTTTTCAACAGCTAAAGCATAACATAATGCTAACACCAAAAACGTTTTTGTTTTCCCTATTTTGTAGGCCTCAAGATCAGGTACATTATAGTTCTATAGTCACCAATGTACACAGTTTTTAAATGTACAAATATTTATTTCCCTAAAAATAATAGGTAGTTAAACAAACAACTAGTCGACTAGTAAACTATAGGCAACTAGTAAAAATGACTAGAAGTGAATGCCCGCTAAGTAATACAGTATTACACTACACACAATACAGAAAGGCTGTTTGGTTTTGTAGCAAAGTTCCAGACAGTCTGCATGGCTGTATTATTGTGTACTGTATAGCCCTACTGTATGTCTCGGCTGAAGTGCTGTCGCATGAAGTTCTTTTTGACTGATTATGACATGGACCCCATGATGGCTCCAGTCCAGACACGAGCCATGCACACTCTTAACCCATTCTGACCTGAGATCAGATTCATACGAGGTTTCCGCCGGACACACACTGGTCCTATTTTAAAAAAATAGCAGACCTACAAGCTCGTATCGCGCCACTCGGTGGCGCGATATGAGCTTGTAGATCTGCTATTTTTCAATAGCTAAAGCATAACATGATGCCAACACCAAAATGGGTGCCCGCCTGCCCGGTCAGAATGGGTTAAGGCTCATACATAGTCTGGATTTTCGGTGGTGAGGTGACCACCGAACTACAACATGACGTCACGAGCCGCGGTGAAGAGCAAACCACCGCCACCGCCCCAGCCCTTCTCTCTGTTTTTACTCACCACTCTCACTCAACGTTATTTCAGCTCCGGTGGTCAGCTCACCACCGGAGCGGTGGTCACCTCACCACCGAAAATCCAGACTATGAATAGGCCTTAACGCTCCCCTCCCTGGCCTGGCTCCAAAACTATGGAATGCACTTCCCATTACAATCAGAACTGCAGCCTCGGCCCAGGCCGTAGCGTAACGGTCTGGGCACCGGACTGGTAATCCAGTCGCAGTGTGCCGCGGGTTCGACTCCCGGACCCGACACGGCCTTTACTGCATGTCATTCCCCCATCTCTCTCCCGTTTCCTGTCAGCCTACTGTCTGTCCCTTCAAAAATCAATAAAAGGCGTAAGCCGCAAAAAAATATCTTAAAAAAAAAAAAGAACTGCAGCCTCACTCCCAATCTTCCGCCTTAAGGCCTATTCATAGTCTGGATTTTCGGTGGTGAGCTGACCACCGGAGTCACCGTAAATTCAGACTATGTATGAATGAGCCTTTAGTCTCAAAACGCACCTTTTCGATCATGGCCCATAGCACTCGCCCTATAGCCCCTTAGATAGCACTTTATGTAGACTTCTTAGATAGCATTTTATACAGACTAGCATGTTACGTAGACAGCACTAGAATTGCATTTTATGTAGCCATAGCACTTTACTTTACAGTACATATGTGTAGTAGGCTATAGTAGTATAGTATATAGTTTATATAGTTTCATTATATAGATACTCCACTGTTACGTTCTTAGCTTACGCATGTTTCATGATAACTAGCCTAAAAGTCTAAAAGTGGGAGTCAACCCTTCCGGGTGGGCGTCGCTCTAAATGATGTGACGTAGTGCTGCACTAGGGGGGAGAGGAGGGGCCGGGGGTGACGGACAGATCGATGAGATCCAATCAGGGTGCGGCTTTTCTGAGGCGCGACCCTCCCATCTAGGCCAGAAATGTCTCTGCTTAGGTCAGGCTACTAACTGTGTAGACTTCTTGTAAAATAAGTAATGCAGATGTTTAACAATGATATAAACTCTTCTCTAAAATGAAACCAAATGGGCCTGTAGGCCTACGGGTCCATTTGGTTTAATTGTATGCTCTGGAGTTAAAGATCTATAAGGGTCCATTTGGTTACTCTCCATCATTTAGCTGTGGACCACCTGGAATCCCATCAAGGACCACTGGTGGTCCCCGGACCACTGCTTGAAAACCACAGGTCTACAACTACAAATTATGGTTTCACTTCCAGCTTGAATGAATTCATAAGTTTTTTGAGCCCCTCCTCCTATATACAGGTTTAATGATTTTTTTTTGTTCAATGTTTGTTTTAAAAACGCCATTGGCAATGATTTACATCATCTTGTCCCTACCACAAACATTAAATGCCATTAACAAAAAAAGAGATAATTTAATGTTTGTGTTGGCACCGTTTGTTTTACATCACCATTAGGCAGCAGGCTACATCACCTAAATCAACATGAGTATGACTTTAATATATTAGCGCCCCTCACTTCACACGGGTGTGATTTTTTTAAGAGACACAGCTCCTTCTCTTTAGTTTTTTATTAATAATATTAAACGAACGTGTGTTTTCTTTATTTGTTTATTGTCCAGTTCCAGCATCATCTTCAAAACAAAATAATACTGCAAAAACAGTGAATCCACAAAATCATGGACGTTTTATTGTCAGACACTCCCTAGAAGAAGCTAGACCTACGTCACAGTCACACCGCGGGCTCTTTAAATCCTCCGGTGTCTCCGCGCGCCTCCCCCCCTCCCACACACACACACACACACACACACACACACACAGACAGACACGCTCCGGTATTATTTGGCAGTGAAAGTGTGAAATAAACATCTTCTAATGTCACGTTACACATCATGGACGTGGAGTAGAGTTGCCATGTGTTTCCAGGCAGTGAAAGCAGTGCTGAGTGACTGAATGTTGTCGAGTTGAAGGAGATGTTTTCACCTTCAGGACAAACCGCTGCATAATGACTGTATTCTCCACAGGTGAGTTAGCTGTTGCCTGCTAGCCTACAGTTAGCTTCTTTAATATAGCTTTAGCAGGGCTGCCATATTTCAGAAAATGTCAAGAGTGAGACTCTAGTGTCTTAATGTGTTCGATGCCGTCCGAATGTCGATTTGGCCCATTTTAACGTTGATATTTAACCTTAACACTGATGTCTTCACCTCCATGCCAGCTGCTCTCCCTGCACTGACAGCCTCCTCATGCTTAAAGTAGAAATGAAAAAGATATCTATCTATCTATCTATCTATGCTCCTCAGACCCAGCCAGCCAGCCAGCAAGCCACACACATAGTACTCAGACCCAGCCAGCCAGCCACACACATAGTGCTCAGACCCAGCCAGCCAGCACGCCACACACATAGTGCTCAGACCCAGCCAGCCAGCACGCCACACACATAGTGCTCAGACCCAGCCAGCCAGCAAGCCACACACATAGTGCTCAGACCCAGCCAGCCAGCAAGCCACACACATAGTGCTCAGACCCAGCCAGCACGCCACACACATAGTGCTCAGACCCAGCCAGCCAGCAAGCCACACACATAGTACTCAGACCCAGCCAGCCAGCCACACACATAGTGCTCAGACCCAGCCAGCCAGCACGCCACACACATAGTGCTCAGACCCAGCCAGCCAGCACGCCACACACATAGTGCTCAGACCCAGCCAGCCAGCACGCCACACACATAGTGCTCAGACCCAGCCAGCCAGCAAGCCACACACATAGTGCTCAGACCCAGCCAGCCACACACATAGCTCCGTAAGGGAGTGGTTGCACCACTCAAAAAATCTTCAAAAAACTGAAGAGGCTACTGGAGATTGGAGAACCTGATTTGGACATGATCTGATGCAGGAGAATCCAGGAGTCAGGACAATGTCACTATGACAGAAAGAGAAGATGGGTCTGGCCACATTCATTCACCACATAATCTCAGTGGAAATTGGGGAATATGTCAGAAAACTGGAATGTGGGAAAATTCCTTATTTTTACATTTTCTTAGTTCAAACACATCTGTGGGCTCTCTCTCTCTATGAACAGAAACAAGTCGCGATGCGGCCCCTCCCCCTTCACTTCACTTAGTTCACACACACACACACACACACACACACACACGACTTTGTCCCTATAATGTGCATGGGCTATGGCACCGTTCCACTTCCTCATATCACGCAAGAGACGCCACACACCAGTATAGAAGAGAGATAGTCACAGGTCACTTACTCACTTGTTGTAACTTGTGGGGGCTATATTGTCTTCCATGAAAAATATTTCGAAGCGATGTTAAACTCCGCATGGCTCATTTCCATGCGTCACACAGTCAGGGACCCTGCTGACGATTTGGTCCCTCCTGCATATATCAGCGCTGCATGCAGATCGGCTATTTTACCGTTCGGCGTTCGTGCGTTATTACGCGGCGGAGCCGCAGAGAAAATTGTTATTTATCATTATAATGCGTGTGAAATGGCATGTGTGGCGTGGTGCGTGGTAAAGGGTTAAATTGCGTGACTGTCACACTCAAAGGGTGAGACATGGCAGCTCTGGCTTTAGTATTTACCTGGAGCTCAGCTGAATGGGTGTGGTCAGTGTATGCTTTTATCATTTTTACTTGGTAAAACAAAAAACTAGTCAGGATAAAGTAGCCTACAGTAGGCTAGCCTCAATTTGCAAAACTAGGTTTATTTTTATTAAATGGGTTGAGAGAGTTGCAGCAACACCCTCCATTGACAGGCAGCCCATTCATCCAAATAGAAAAGTCCAATGTGCTTGTATTAAACGACATTAAACTCATCAAATTACAGCTGTAGGGAAAGCTTGAATTATCCTCTTTCTATGTGCAAAGTGTTTGTTTCACAAACAACAAATGTTATGAGCTACTTTTGTTAAGACATTCTGTGCAGGCCAGGTGATTATTTTTCTAAGTGTACCACCTGTTTGAATTTGCACATGACGCAAAGAGGCAGCAGCACTGCTTAGCTTCCTCACAAAAAACTAACTAAAAATAATCGCCTGCACAGAATTTCTTGACGGAAAGTAGCTCATAACATGTCACATATCTACAGTGGATTTTTATGAAACAAATATCCATTATATACACATCTTTGTGTTGCAAATTGCAGCTACGGGGTTTCATTTTGTTTTTCTTTGAGGACTTATTGCATTGGTCATCAATATTTATTTCAAGGCATACCCGGCCTATCCCATACCCAGAATTCTAGGTGCTGCTGTTTAGGTGTGTAGGGAAAAGAAACATGTTTATTATTCTACTATTTATTGTATTTGTTTGTTGAAATGAAAGTCATAGTTACTCCTGCAAACAATGACAATAATGGTAGCGGCTAGCGGGTTGTTGTGACAGTGTAGAGTAGACTATATATCACTTTGGTTCTCAAACGCTTTCATGTCAAGGACCCCCACGTTCATGTGTGTTTGGCTGCCGACCCTATAGCCAGCGGAACCCCATCTGAAAAGGTTTTGTGCCGTAGACCCCCCACGCAAGATTTGTGTTAAGAACATAAAATAAATCACATTTTATTATGATATACATTTTTGATATAGCAGACCTACAAGTTCATCACAACATATCACTATGTGGCACGTTGTGACTTGTGAGCAAAAACAGCAGACCTACAAGCTCATAGCGCGCCACTCGGTGGCGCGCTATGAGCTTGTAGATTTTTCAATAGCTAAAGCATAACATAATGCTATAACACCAACAGGGGTTCCCGCCCACGTTTAATGCTATATTACACATTTTGCTGCCTGAGACCCCCTGGAACCTCGTCAAGGGGGCCCACTTTGAGAACCACAGCTGTACATTATAGTTATACATGTCTTTCTTTCTTTCTTTCTTTCTTTGCAGGGTGCCCCCACACACACACACACACACACACACACACACACACACACACACACACACACACACACACACACACACACACACACACACACACACACACACACACAAACACACACCATACTAAGCTCAGCTTCTACTCGGTCCTGTGGAGTCCGTTCTCCTGTACATGCGGTGAATGCTGGACCCTAAAGCCTGACCTACAGAAGTCCACTGTGCTACACCAGAATGCTACAGGGTGTGAATGCTGGACCCTAAAGCCTGACCTACAGAAGTCCACTGTGCTACACCAAAATGCTACAGGGTGTGCTACAGGCTGGACCCTAAAGCCTGACCTACAGAAGTCCACTGTGCTACACCAGAATGCTACAGGGTGTGAATGCTGGGCCCTAAAGCCTGACCTACAGAAGTCCACTGTGCTACACCAGAATGCTACAGGGTGTGAATGCTGGGCCCTAAAGCCTGACCTACAGAAGTCCACTGTGCTACACCAGAATGCTACAGGGTGTGAATGCTGGGCCCTAAAGCCTGACCTACAGAAGTCCACTGTGCTTCACCAGAATGCTACAGGGTGTGAATGCTGGGCCCTAAAGCCTGACCTACAGAAGTCCACTGTGCTACACCAGAATGCTACAGGGTGTGAATGCTGGGCCCTAAAGCCTGACCTACAGAAGTCCACTGTGCTACACCAGAATGCTACAGGGTGTGAATGCTGGACCCTAAAGCCTGACCTACAGAAGTCCACTGTGCTACACCAGAATGCTACAGGGTGTGCTACAGGCTGGACCCTAAAGCCTGACCTACAGAAGTCCACTGTGCTACACCAGAATGCTACAGGGTGTGAATGCTGGACCCTAAAGCCTGACCTACAGAAGTCCACTGTGCTACACCAGAATGCTACAGGGTGTGCGTGCAGCGCGCTATACTGAACATCAACCAAGATGAACATACATGACGTGTTACCAACCCAAAAGCATCCATGTGCAGGGGATGGATGGGGGGGGGGGGGCACCAAGGGCAGGCTGAGTGAGGAGATGGCAGCCGCGTGGGAGAATGAGGCTGGTCGGTCACTGCCATCGACACCGGGAGCTCCCAGCAAACAGGACAGGAAAGCAGTGGAGAGCTGGCCAGGTGTATGGAGGATGACGATGACAGACTGGAGACGCTCAGACGCCACTGGCCTGGAGGCTCATGAGAGGATGAACTACTGTAGAGAGAGGAAAAGGCTCCATCTCTTTCCAGGGTGGGTACCAAACTTTGACCGTGGTCGTCATTTACACAACTGATGAAGTCAAGACAACTCAAGGTACGAACCTTTTATTTCTCTCTCTCTCTCTCTCTCTCTCTCTCTCTCTCTCTCTCTCTGCTGCTGCTGCTTGTGTTTTAAGCTGTGTATACAACTATACACTTCAAGCTGTTGTACTTTTGCGGTCATTTTGGGACCCCGATTTGGTGGCAATGAATGAAACATTCACGTTCAGTGACTGTTTCTGGCTCTGGGATTGAAGACTGGTGTGGAATCTGCAGTCTGTGTTGTGGCCTGTGGGTGGTGTTGAAGATACTGATTGTGACATGGTGGCCTTATTGGTTCATGACTGGCTTGGTATAGGCCCTTTCTTTCTTTCTTTCTTTCTTTCTTTCTTTCTTTCTTTCTTTCTTTCTTTCTGGAAACTAGTTTTTTGATTGCCTTGCGTAACTCATGCTTGTGTTGTATGCTGTGTATACATAGAGGGTATGCGCATGCTTAAAGTGAATGGCACATATCGAGTGGCAAAGCAACAGGCAAAGTGAGTTTAACATTGTTTAATGTTGTTTAATGCAATCAGATATGACTTTTCTGTGTGGATGTATGGGCTGTCAAGGCCAGAAAGTCGTTTTTTGCCACTCTGTAGGCGTTCCTGCATAACTTCCTGGTTTGATGATGATGTCACGTGCATACCCTCTATAGTTGTCATTGTGTTGTATGTTGTGAACTACCGGCAATGTGATTCAAGCTGTTATTGCTTCATTCATAGTGTGCTTTTACTTTTTACTAATGTGATGCATGGCTGCATGGCTGCATGGCTGCATGGCTGCATGGCTGCATAGCTGCATGGCTGCATGGCTGCATGGCTGCATGCAAGCTTGTTGCTTTTTCTGGCTCTGGAATTGTGTGAGTTGTGTTGTTTCTGCAGTTTGAAGCTATAGTGAGTTGTCACTGGGAACAGTATTTATTAGCGGCAATTTGCAACTCTAGATTTGTTTACAATGGGATGAATCTAGAGTTGCAATGATATGATATATGATATAGTACTTTATTGTCTTGCGACACGGCAGCCAAGTATGCAGAACACATATACACACATTTGACATAACACAAAGAACAAGACAATTTACATACATAAAGACATGAGCAATATCCACCGCTTAGATTATCCTGTGGCTACTACATCTCCTGATTAAGCCTCAAGGTCGACTGGTGGACAAAGGACCTATTTAGTCTGACCTTTTTGTATGCTGGTACACCATATCTCCTTCCTGAAGGTAGCAACCTATATTCTCCATACAACACATGCTTAGTATTAGAGGTGATATTCCTTGCTAACCTTAGGATGCTGTTATCATATGTGGATGTATAAAGTTTCTGAAGTTTTTTTCTGAACAATCTTTGAACAAATGATCAGTTGTTGCAGCAGCTGTGACTTTAGGGCTGCAGACAAACATCCATACCAGGTGGTACTACAGTACTGAAGAAAACTCATAATAACAGAAGTGAAAAACAAAAGAAGAATCCGCAGGTAAGATTCTATTAAACAAGCGCTCCGCAGAGAATCCGCAGGTAAGATTATATTAAACAAGCGCTCCCCCACTAGTCTTGTTTTACGGCACGTTGAAATAATACAAAATGGCAGCTCGTAATATTACTTGTGGAATATTTTGGACAGAAAGTAGCTCATAACATGTCTACAGGGGATTTTTATGAAAAACAAGCTCGGCAGATTGAAAGAGGATAATTCAAGCTTGGACTGCAGCTGCAATGTTGGTGAGTTTAACGTCGTTTAAGACAAGCAGATCACAAACCAAAAAAGATGAGTGGGGAGTCAATGGAGGGTATTGCAACTCTAGATTCATCCCATTGTAAAAAGATCTAGAGTTGCAAATTGCGGCTAAGTATTTATGTGGCTCATGGTTACTTCAATAAGCTTATATGTGAGGTTGGGCTCATCCAATTTATGTTCATTTTAGGGATGCTCCATTCATCTGTCGGTATCGGCTGATTTTGGCCTCAAAATGCGGTTTCAAACTGATCAGTTCAAAATCAGTTTCAGCCGATATGTTGGGTATGTTGGGTATATCGGCCAACACTTCAATATGGCGGTAATGGCGCATCCTGTTGGATATGTTTACTGTAGTAAATATTGGTTATCGATCATAACAACAATGTTGACATTTGTTATCGTCCAGAAATGTCACATCTGTCCATCCCTATAGTTAATTTAATTACCCACGTGGAACTACAGCGTTATTTAATTACCCACGTGGAACTACAGTGTTTATTTACTCAAGTATGTATCGATATCAGTCATTATATAGCAATAATAAATAATAATACAACTTTATTTGTATAGCACCTTTCATGACATGAAATGCAGCTCAAAGTGCTTTACGAAAAGTAGTAGTAGAAAGAATATAGTCATTCTTTGTTACAATGTCCTGCAGTTGTGTCACTTTGCCCTGGCTGAGCTGGGAAGGCTGACAAAGGGTGAATTGCAAAGTTGCAAAATTGCAAAAAAATTGCAAAAGAATTGCAATTTCTTTTTTGCAAATTTTCTTTTTTTCAAAATTGCAAAAGAATTGCAAAGAAATAATTGCAAAATTGCAAAAAAATTGCAAAATTGCAAAAAAATTGCAAAATTGCAAAGGGTGAATTGCAAAGTTGTGTCACTTTGCCCTGGCTGAGCTGGGAAGGCTGACAAAGGGTGAATTGCAAAGTTGCAAAATTGCAAAATTACAAAATTGCAAAGGGTGAATTGCAAAGTTGTGTCACTTTGCCCTGGCTGAGCTGGGAAGGCTGCACACACACACACACACACACACACACACACACACACACACACACACACACACACACACATACAGAGGGACCCCCCCTTGGGCCCCAGAATACGGTAACACTCATTTCTCAAGCGTTTTGGACGCGGGGGGGCTCGTCGGAACCGGGCCGGGCCCCCTGGGCCCCCTGGGCGCGTTCCAGTGCATCTGGAACAAACTGTGAAGACTTGACCTGACTATGACGGACTAACAGTTTATTACATGGCAGTATTTCTTTCTACTGCTTCCCCAAAATAAAATGAGAAGTAGTACTCAGGAACATTCCCAGACATCTTGGGCTTTTTGAACCATCTGTGGGTGTCAACCTCAAATACATAAAGTATGAAGAAGTGAGAACTTCCCTCCCCACAAATGTAGATGGAATGTTCGATCAGCATAGCTGAGTGGCACCAGAGCCTCACGGTCTCCTCTTCCAGCTGTCACACGGGGGGGGGCAACTTCATCCAGCACAGAGACAACGTGTTGAAGACATGCACTTCAGTGTTATGACGCATGCTCTGTTTCAAGTTTCCCCCAAAGCACTAGACCCTCGTGTCCAACTACCACAGCACTATCGAAGGTTTTATGTTGTCTTCCATTCAGATATGCCACCCTGCGACGCATTTCACTCACCAACACCAGACTGGTGCTGATAACTAATGTATACAGTTGTGAAAAAAGCAGGTTGATCTCTTGGCAAATCACATTTGTACCTACTGTAGGTAAGTCATTATAAAGGACAGTTACATGGTTGTGATGATGTTGTCATGTCATTGAGTGATGACATCATCAAAATAAGTAAATAACACATTATTACACAAATCAGTGATTTTTGAGGGGCACTAGCCCCTCTTATGCCCAGCTTTTCTGTTTGTGTACCCCATAGCGACGATTTGATTGGCTGAGAAATGTGTGTACCCCATAGCGATGATTTGAATGGCTAAGCACGGAATATGATCCTACTGACCTTATGCACACCGCGGCCATCTTGCCAGCAAGGTAGTAACTAGGACTAGTTGTGAGATCTACAAGCTCACAACACGTCGCGTTGTGAGCTTGTAGATCAGCTATGTCCGGGGCGCAACCCAGCACTCTTTAGCTAGTGGAGATGCGGTGTAACGACATGGATTTAGAAACATATTTGTTCAGGGCAGAATACTGTGTTTCAGTCATAGACTGTAAAAAATATGGACAAAGCGTTCCCCGGGTCTAACATGGACGTAAAATGAAGCCTGTTATTCCTGCACTGTAAATCGCCATCTTTCTAGATCCGTTTGGGCCCAGCTGGCCATTGGCTGGCTCCGTTTGGGCCCAGCTGGCCATTGGCTGCACAGACAACGAGGCGGGACTTCCCCCCTTCTTCTCCGTTGGTTTTTATGGGTGGGTGGGGACTCCCGATCATAGACTGTAACGGTAGCCACGCCCCTCAGAACATACGCGACTTTATGGTCATTTATTTTATAAATGGGACCATAATTTTCCAAAAAAAATATTATGACATGAGAAATGAGACTTTAAACTAGTGACTGGAAGCAGAAAGTATTCATGACCATGTTTATTAAGGTAATACAGTCTAGGTGAAGTTGGGCCCAAATACATGGACTTCTATGGGGCTATGGGTCCAGTGACAGCGCCACAACAGGCCATTATATGAACTTTCAGGAGTTTCAGGCTTCATAAAATATCTGTCTGACTGCCCCCCTGGTTTCAGTACTGTGTACTGTGTAGCATTTAAGTGAATGCTGCCTTCCGGTATGGCATGGAAAGGAGGGGCATGTACATTTCTTTCACCGTTCGTAAACGCTGCATTCGTGGTCTGGAAAGGGCAAAAGGCAGGAGCTGAAGCCCCCTTTGATGTCTATAAATGGTAAATGGTGCATTTATATAGCTCCTTTTATCCAAGGCGCTTTACATAGATTGTGCATTACATTCACCCATTCACACACACGGCGGAAGCCATGCAAGGTACCAACAAGCACATCGGGAGCAATTTGGGGTTCAGTGTCTTGCTCAAGGACACTTCGACTCTAACTCTGGGGGGAGCCCACAGGGTTCGAACTGGCAACCTTGCGCTTACCATCCAGCCCACTCTACCCCTGAGCCACCGCCAGCACCACCCCTCTGTGTGCACACCCTGCCCCTGGGGGTCCACGGACCCCCCCTTTGAGAACCACTGGTGTAGACGTAGTTACAGTATGCTGATGCATGTGCAGATGATCATAAATGTAATTTGACACAAAAGAAACATTATATACCACTTTAATAATCATCACAAAGTTAATACAGAAACATGTCACAAGGATGTATAAACCAGACTCCAGAGAGTGCTGATATCTGTAGGCACATGGTTGGTTGCTTTTGGGGAACTTTTGTAACTTAAATTAGTTTACATACATTAAATCTGACTAAAACATAATACGTACATTTAATAGAAAATTACGTGCGCCTGCACTTGCCTTGTCTGCCTTTTAATAATTGCCAAAATGTATTAAATAGAAATAAACACATTCTTAATCTCACAGATATTTCTTAAAATATTCATCAAATTGGTTCAACTAAATAGAGATAAGGTTTCAAAACATTACATTATAAACAAAACAAAACAAAATGCATCATTGTCCTGTCAGTATATATATATTTCTCTTGATCCAAAAAACTCTGCCGATGACTCGCAAAGTTATATCCAACAACATACACTGGCTTATTCTATATAATACAGCCACACAAATACTTTTTTTTGTCATATGAAAATAAAGTCAAACATTTCAAACATCGTATAATTATAATAATGATTGCCGGCACCTTCATCATACATTTTTGCTAAAATGATTCACGTCAAGTGAAACTCTTTGATTTGTCCTCTTTTTTTTTTGCTACTTGTCAGTGCAACCCGTTGCGAATGGCTTTCATTTCCTCATCCCTCACCGAAACTTCCTCTTTTTCACTCTTTCTTTCCTCTGTCACCTTTTACCTCGTCTCTCTCGTATACTCCTTCTCTTACGCTCTCTCTCGCTCTCTTTAGTCTTACGTTTTTTTTCCCCCAGAACCCCGTCCATTCCACAATGCATTTTTTTTTTTTTTTTTTTTTTTGTAACACAGATATGTTGAACCTGCAACATGACATGGCAACGTCTAATTTATAACTCGGGTCGTATACGACCGAGTATAAGACAGGCTTTCTTTAAGGGTGAACCAATGTTCCACCCCGTTGTAAAAGTCGATCAGAATTGCAGGCTTGCTCTACTTGAGTGATTTTAACCTTAGTTCTACTAAGCTATTACTGTAGCTCAATCTTACATAGTACCACCAGGATTACTTATTTTCTTTTAGGTTTGTTTATTTTTTTTTATATACGTGCACGCGCATACAAATGTGCATTTAACTTTATTGTACGTATACCATAGCCCTTGCACACACACACACACACACACACACACACACACACAAAAAACAAGCATCATATATATCCTTCCCAGCTCCAACCAAATCCAGTATAATGACATCCTGATGTCAATGTAGTCTAAAATACTGACTAACAAAAATATATCATTAGAGACTCACACAGGTTTTTTTTTGTTTTACTCCAATTCAAATACATGTCAGCATTATATGTATACAGTAGCACTCCCACTCAGCACAAGAAGAATATGATCAACACAACGAAACACAGTAGGGGAAACTCCCAAAACCGACCCCGTCCCCCAACTATGGTTTGACACAGTAAAATCCTTAGGGCACACCTATCTTGCAACCAGCGCAAAGCAGTGCAAAAAAAAAGAAAATAAACTGGAACGTCGGGTGTCATTGCAAGTTTCCAACAACCAACGCAGTTGTCATTTTCAGTGCCCACTTTCAGCGCCCGATTACCTAATGTACTTTAGGGCATCGGAAATTTTAGGTACAGTGAGAAAAGTCGTGAAGTGATTAATTAAAAAAAAAACGCTTTAGACCAACAGCCCTGAGCTGGTCTTAAAGCCACAGCTGTGGGAAAACGCACGCTTGCGGTCGATTCACGACGCACAATGCTCTACTCGCAATGAAAACCTGCCCCGAATTCAACGCAACGCGCTCATGTTGTTCACCATGGAAGATGACGTTTCTGAGAGGTAAAATAACGAATCATCTAGTCCTCATTATCCACAAAACCTATTGCATCGGGCACGTTTTTTATTTGTACAGAGACGAGCAGTTTTTATTTGGGAGCCCGTCCGTTTCAAAAAACAAATTAAGGATTCAGTTGTTCAGTTGGTTATGTTTTTTGTTTTGCTATTATTGCTTTTGGTGGTATCCCCCAGAGGATAGAGAGAAGAATAAGTGGCCTACACTTTATTGCACATAGAATATTGTTCAAATACCTCTCGGCCTGTAAGAATGGCTATGAACCCACCGCTTCCTGGCTTTCTAAATGTGTCTCTGCTCAACGGACAGCTGTAGCAGGCTCCGACGCGAGAAGGCACGGGGCGCGAGCATCTCTGTCATGCTTTAACAGGTGTCACAATATCACATACTGGACATAACCGACGTCCCCTGAAAGTTAAGCAATATTACACTGCGGATGAGTTGCTACGGTACCGCAGGCATGCATTAATGATGTTAAAGAACACCCTCTCGTGTAATATTGCAATTATACAACAGTTACGCTTAAAACTAAGAGAATCGCTGAAACATCATCATTTTTCAATGACAGAACTAGTCACTACGACCACAAATGTCCCAAGAAACTAGCTGTTTCTGCTGCACTCTGAGAGAACAAACTAGCTAGCCTAGCCACCGAGTCTGCTGCGCTCTGAGAGAACAAACTAGCTAGCCTAGCCACCGAGTCTGCTGCGCTCTGAGAGAACAGAAACTAGCTAGCCTCACCACCGAGTCCGCTGCGCTCTGAGAGAACAGAAACTAGCTAGCCTCACCACCGAGTCCGCTGCGCTCTGAGAGAACAGAAACTAGCTAGCCTCACCACCAAGTCTGCTGCACTCTGAGAGAACAAACTAGCTATCCTAGCCACCGAGTCTGCTGCGCTCTGAGAGAACAGAAACTAGCTAGCCTCACCACCGAGTCCGCTGCGCTCTGAGAGAACAGAAACTAGCTAGCCTCACCACCGAGTCCGCTGCGCTCTGAGAGAAAAACACGGCTGAATTGTTTGTTTCAACCAATCAGATTGCTACCTCAAAACGACCTGTTGTATAATCATGATTAATGCTGCTCCCCCTAAAGTGTCTTGTCCAGCTATGGGACATATTGTGCTTACAAACGTGTCCTCCTACCTAACCCAACGCAAGTTCCCGGTTCTTTACCCCGATTCCCCCTGTGTTAGTGTCGAAGTGTCCTTGAGCAACCTGCTCCAGATTAGCAGGTTGCCAACCTGCTCCAGATTAGCAGGTTGGTGCCTTGAATGGTTTCCTCATGCCTCCGGTGTGTGAATGGTGTGTGTGTGTGTGTGTGTGTGTGTGTGAATGGGTGAATTTATTAATGCACTTTTGGATAAAGGCACCTCTGTATATAAATGTACCATTTACAGATACAAAAATGGCCATAGCGTTGACACACAGCGTGATGCCCAACCTATCAACCACTGCTCAAACATCCTGTCATCTGCGTTATTATAGCAAAATAAAAAGGTTTAGCTGAAACAACGTAAACGTGGAATTCTCGTAGGAGCGATTCACGGTCGGGTTGTAAATTATCGCGGTTGTCACATGTCAGCATCGAGGATCAAACGACCGGCGATCCTTTCCAAAAGTGGAACTTTCCAGTGTGAGACTGAAAAGTTCCTCTGTCTATAGCTAGCGAGCGAGCGAGCAAGCGGGAGGACAAGAGAGAGGCATAGAGACGTTTGTTGTTGTGCTGATTTTGACGGTTCTGTAAACGTCGAATGAAGACTTTCTTTAGATAAGCGCCCCCAGCTTTATGGAGCGCCCAGGGCTCTGCAAAAAAAAAAAAAAAACGCTGGCCGTCGGGAGCGCTGAAGCGCGATGGTCAGGGCGCTGGGAAGAGGAGCGCACCAGCACGTCTTTACCACAGAAATACATGGAAGACTGACTGTGTGTCTTTACCATAGAAATACATGGAAGACTGTGTGTCCACCACAGAAATACATGGAAGACTGACTGTCTTTACCACAGAAATACATGGAAGACTGTGTGTCCACCACAGAAATACATGGAAGACTGTGTGTCTTTACCACAGAAATACATGGAAGACTGTGTCTTTACCACATAAATACATGGAAGACTGACTGTGTGTCTTTACCACAGAAATACATGGAAGACTGTGTGTCCACCACAGAAATACATGGAAGACTGACTGTCTTTACCACAGAAATACATGGAAGACTGACTGTCTTTACCACAGAAATACATGGAAGACTGTGTGTCTTTACCACAGAAATACATGGAAGACTGTGTGTCCACCACAGAAATACATGGAAGACTGACTGTCTTTACCACAGAAATACATGGAAGACTGTGTGTCCACCACAGAAATACATGGAAGACTGTGTCTTTACCACATAAATACATGGAAGACTGACTGTGTGTCTTTACCACAGAAATACATGGAAGACTGACTGTGTGTCTTTACCACAGAAATACATGGAAGACTGACTGTCTTTACCACAGAAATACATGGAGGACTGACTGTCTTTACCACAGAAATACATGGAAGACTGTGTCTTTACCACAGAAATACATGGAAGACTGACTGTGTGTCTTTACCACAGAAATACATGGAAGACTGTGTGTCTTTACCACAGAAATACATGGAAGACTGACTGTGTGTCTTTACCACAGAAATACATGGAAGACTTGCGCTGCCAGCTCAAAAGGCGCCCCTCTCGTGGCCATCAGCCACCCCTAAGGATTTTACTGTGCATTGCAGTAGGCCTATCACTACTGGTCTTGTCTCACTATGTGGCCCAGCCCTCCGACAGACGCATGCGCTTCACGGAGGGACTGTGCTGCTCCTCCTGGCTGGCCAGAGGCTGCAGCAGCAGGTTGTCCACGTTGGCCCGGTGCTGCTGCTGGTGGTGCTGCTGGTGGTGCTGCTGGTGGTGGTGCTGCTGGTGCTCCTCGCGCTCCTCGTTGCCGTCGTAGGAGCTGCCGCAGCTGGAGGCGCTGTCGCCCGGCGAACGCCCCGCCTCGGGCCCCCGACCGGTCGGGTAGCCGCCGCCCACCACCGTGGTGCCTCCGCCTCCTCCTCCTCCTCCTCCTCCTCCCAGCATGCTGTTGGTCATGCTGCCGCTGCGGTCCCTGGGCGGGGACGCCGGCTCCGATTTGATGTGGAGGTTCTGGTGTCCGGAGGGAACGTTGAGGTTGGAGTTCTGGCACAGGTTCCTGTGGGAGAGAGGGGAGGGGAGGGGAGGGGAGGGGAGGGAGAACGTCTCTTAACGCTGCTTATGAACCCTGGCATCCCATACTCTGGGCATGTCCCTGATAGAAAATACTATAGGCGAAGAATTCTGCAAAAGATGGCAGATCTACAAGGTCACAATGCATCACATTGTGGCTCATTTTGAGCTTGTAGATCGGCAATGTTTTGCTATTTGACACATGGGTTTGTACAACAAAGCTATTTGTTTTTTTAAATCAAGCTTTACATACATCTAGACTCTAGAGAGACAACAAGACCCAAATCTGCATGAACTACAGTACTGTACTGACAAATAATAAGACAACTATAAGGGCACACACGCACAGCACACACTCACGCATGCACGCACGGCGCGCACACGCACACACACACACACACACACACACACACACACACACGCATATCTTACCCCATGTGTCCTAGTGCTGAGTGCTGTAAAGTGTGTAAGTGTTGCTGCTGCCAGTGCGTCGCTGAGCCCAGTCCAGAGGTCCCAAAGCCAGACAGAGAAGACATGTCACCTCCCAGAGAGTACTCTGTAGACACACACACACACACACACACACACACACCACAATAAAACACCCTGATTGCGAACGCAATGAGCACTAACTATGAGACCTAGCAGAACATGTCTGTCTGTCTGTGTGTCACGCTGTAACACCACCCGCCCGCCACCAGAGGGCGCAGCTGTATCAGACACAAAAACACACACACACACACACACACACACACACACACACACACACACACAAAAACGTAACTTAAAAAAAACTTATATAAAAAAACGTAAAGAAAACTTTAAAAAAACCCACACAAACGCACACATAAACACACTAAAAAAAGAACTTAAAAAAAAACGTAACTTAAAAAAAACTCTTAAAAAACCCCCCAAAATGTTGCAGTAAAACCCTGCGTCAGCGTTGCACCCACCTGTCCCGTAGGACGTGGTCAGTGTTGAGGGATACCCGCCCATCGCTTGTCCAGGGAGAGTTTGGGATATGGACACCACGGGTGTCGCCAGCGTCTGAGCATTCTGGGAGTGGTTTATTCTCTGATTCTGTAGGAAAGAGAACGACGAAACAAAATGCAAAAAAGGTTATCTTATTTCACTTCTACCTTAAAACCCATTTCGACCTGAGGACGATTCTACAAATGTCTTCTAAATCCTGACAGTTTTCTGAAAAACCCTATGTTTCCGTGTCAGTCGTTCTCAAACATTTTCATGTCAAGGACCCCCAAAGGAACAAACTCTCGCGAGATTTCATCATCATCATTGTTCGACCGCGGTCGAGATCCTGGATTCCACAATGCTACGACAGACTTCCCGGTCCTTCAATGCCACCCCCAGTTCCTGCGCTCTTCTGGATCGGACCAGTGAAGAAACACGGGGAAGGTTGCCGTAAATTAGATTAGTCGATGGGTGGCTCTTCCACGACAGATCTTGCACTCTCATTAGAAGGCCGGTGTAAGTGCAATCCAACCGATTCTCTTGTTTCTTTGAAAGTGTCCAACTGTCCATGTCTCTGAGCCATAGAGTAGATTCGGCTCAACGGTCGTCCTAACCAAGCTTATGCATGTCATTGGCATCAACATGCCATGAAGATGCCACTGCATACTGGCAAAATGTGGAATTGCAGCACTTTAATGGAAGTGGACGGGACGTTCATGACGTCAGGTGCGTAAGCCCGGACATCAAAATTGAGGTCCGGGACTAGGCGGCTAGGCTAAACTTCCGCTCGCTCGAGCCATTGAGTTATAATTATACTTCCGGAAGTCTTCCGGGTGCTTCAAAACGCCACTGAGCAACTTCCACTGAAATGAATAGCGGGGTGTTGGGCCAGTGAAAACTCACAATGTTTGGCATGTTGTTCTTGTTGCTGCCGGTAGGGGGCAGCAGTGTGCGCAGGTCAGGCTTGCGGTTCATGTTGAGGGAGGGCGGGCTCTTGGCGTGCATGTTCTTAGACACGCCCACTTGAGACATGATCCCTGGAGAGTTGCAGTGGTTGCTATAGCTGCCATTTCCTGATGAAACAATGACAGGGAGAGCTTGGATTGTTTTTACAAGGTACAATGGAGAGTATGCACATGCATGGTTTTAACATTGAGTGTTGGAGTTTGGAAGCGCTCGTTGGAAATCACTCAACCGTCCTGCCGTACCACCTGTTTCTAAATGTCACATCATGCAGGAGGCAGCAAAAGGTTGTGTTATTGAAAACAAGCACTTCCAAACTCTGACACTTTAGAAAAATAATCAAATGCAGGGCATTTCTTGACAGAAAGTAGCTCATAATGTTTCTATGGCGGATTTGCAGATAGAAAGAGGATAATTCAAGCTTTTCGTACAGCTGCAATGTTGGTGAGTTTAACATTGTTTATTGCAATCAGACAGGACTTTTCTGTTTGGATGAATGGGCTGTGAAGGCCAGAAAGTAGTTCCCGCATAACTTCCAGGTACGATGATGTCACGTGCATACCCCCCCCCCCCATAAGAGAGGAGATTTACGACTCTAGCAGTGATTCTCAACCTGTTTAATTTCAAAGGACCCCCAGTTTGACATGCATTAGGCTACGGACCCCCATTTAATGGCATTTATATCTCAGAGACCCCAATTTATATTTATATTGTAAAATCAAAATCTGAGTGTGTACAAAATGGTCTCAGAGTTACAGACCAAATAAGGTCCCTCAAGGACCCCTGGGGGTCCCCGGCCCCCACTTTGGGAACCAGTGCAATATAGGATAAGAAGGTATATAAGATTTTAGTTAAAAACATTCGCTCTGAAAGAATATATTCAAAGATTTGCACCATATTTTCACGATTTTTCAAAAATAGCAGACCTACTGTACAAGCTTGTAGATCTGCTTCCCATTTTTCAATAGCTAAAGCATAACATAATGCTTAAAACACCAAAAGGGGTTCCCGCCCAGAATGGGTTAAAGTCTTACCGACACTGGAGACCACCACGTTGGGCAGCTCTGACCCCATCAGTCCTGTTGGGAAGTTACAGAAGGAGACACACAAACGTTATTTAACCGTTATATGTTTGTATAATGAAATGCTGTGCTGCCTGCTCAGGGGCGGCCTTAGGAATCTGGAGGCCCGTTTCATGACCAAATGAGGCCCCATATATACCTGACATAATTCATTATTCTGTCGATACAGGCGTATTGTCACATAGTCTTGACTGTTCAATATCGCTCGCAGCCATTACCCTCGACAATTACGCAACAACAACCCCTCTCCTCATCCTGTCGTCCCTTCACAATAAAGTGTCTCCCCTTTACCTCCCAATGCCGCACGTTTTACCCAGGTTATTAACAGGAAATAGGAGAGGAGAGGGAAGTCTGGAGCTCTCTGGTGGAGCTGTTGCCCCCGCGACCCGACTACGGATAAGCAGTTGAAGATGGATGGATTAACAGGAAATAGGTGTAACTTAACAGCGTGGGAGAGAGAGAGAGGGCCAAGGGTGGTGGGGGGTTGAATGACGTTGAATTTGCCTTTTTTTTTTACTATAGTTACTGTATCGATTTCAAATCATTGAATCGTATCGATTTCAAATCATTGAATCGTATTGATTTCAAATCATTGAATCGTATTGATTTCAAATCATTGAATCGTATCGATTTCAAATCATTGAATCGTATTGATTTCAAATCATTGAAACGTATTGATTTCAAATCATTGAATCGTATTGATTTCAAATCATTGAATCGTATCGATTTCAAATCATTGAATCGTATTGATTTCAAATCATTGAAACGTATTGATTTCAAATCATTGAATCGTATTGATTTCAAATCATTGAATCGTATTGATTGTCGCACTGCGACGCGTTGTGTGCTTGTAGTTCGACTATTTTCAGCAATTGTAAAATCAGCCATTACGACGGCATCAAGGCTTGCCAACATACATTTTAGTCGACTAGATCAACTGTAGATTTAGTCGACTAGAATCTTATGACATTTAGTGGACTAAAACTAGACTAAACACTAAAACATTTCATGGTGACTAAAATGTGACTCAAACCAAACAAAATGTAGTTTTATTCCAAAGACTATATGACTAAAACTAAAATCTATATGTGCTGCCCAAAACAACAGTGATTTTCCTACCGGCGTTTCCAGTGCTGGGGGATCTATGAGGGGACATGCTGCTGCGCTGCAGAGACGGGTGGCTGTGGCTGAGGGGCAGCAGGTTGTGGTTGGACAGGGCGCCCCCTATGGCGGGGTGAGAGTACAGCAGGCCGCTGGAGTTGCTGCCCGCGATGGACACTCCCATGTCGTAGTTGGAGGGCGGCAGGGCTTGCTGGAGGACACACACACAGACACACAGACAGACACACACGCAGACGGACAGACACACACACACGCAGACAGACACACACGCAGACACACGCAGACAGACAGATTTGGCGTTAGGAACCGGCTGCGACCGCATGCCCAGGCAGTGGCGTGCCGTGCACAGACATTTAGAGGGGCAGGCCGTGCCGTGCTCCACGAGCTGCACCTTGTGCAGCTCGTGGAACCGTCCGTTTCTTTTTAGGGGCACTTTGCTGTCCAGAGGGCAAGGGCAGGTGGTGCTGTAGCACCCCCTAGTGTCTTATCTGTGCACGCCACTGTGCCCAGGTTGCTGACGTCGACCCTAGGCAGGGTTGGAACCCACAACCTTCCTCATGAAAGGAATATACACATGCTCTAACCACTACACTATAGGGCAAATGAGTCGGAACCCACAACCTTCCTCATGAAAGGAATATACACATGCTCTAACCACTACACTATAGGGCGAACCCTGTTGAAGTTGAAAACACCAAATGACAACAAGAGGAACTTACACACAGTCTCTGTCTGCTGATCATCAGGTCGATGTCCTCGTTGATCTTGCGGTATTTCTCCTCTGACTCCGGGCTCTGGCCGGCAGAGTCGTCGGCTTCGATGTCGGGGCTGTCGCAGCCGTTTAGCCCCTTCTTACGCAGAGTCTGTGGGGCAGAGACACACACAGCGTTTAGGAGGCCCTTCTTACGCAGAGTCTGTGGGGCAGAGAGTAGACATCGATCACCATTTCAACCCTTATAACCCATTCTGACCTGAGATCAGATTCTAAACATGTCTTCTACATCCTGACAGTTTACCATTCTGACCTGAGATCAGATTCTAAAAATGTCTTCTATGTCAGTCACTCTTCGATTTTTCAAAAAAATAGCAGACCTACAAGCTCGTAGCGCGCCACTCTGTGGCTCGATATGAGCTTGTAGATCTGCTATTTTTCAATAGCTAAAGCATAACATGATGCTATAACACCAAAATGGGTTCCCGTTCAGAATGGGATAAAGTCATAATCGTGCACCACTAGTAAAAATCACACTTGTGTGAAGTGAGGGGTGCCTTTTATCATGATGATCATGAATGATGAGTCACTCACGTTTTGTTCTTGCTTAGTGTAAATTGCTCTGGATTAAGAGCGTCTGCTAAATGCCTAAACTGTAAACTGTAATTGTATGGAAGATAGATCTGATGTAGGTGTACGACTGTGTCACAAATTATAAAATAAATTTATTTCTGGGTTTTTTTTAGCTTAAAAATAAATAAAAATTTTAATCTTTATTTTAAAATATGATTTGGATGGAATGTGATTTCTTTTTAAAATATAAGCATGACATAATGATATAAATGGAATATAAGCATCCCTCTCTAACACAAGAGGGCGCCACCTGACCTCATGCTACATTTAAATACAATCACACAGCACAACAACAGATCCCAAAGTTATGCAAATTAAAAAGAAGATATTATCATTAGCTGAAAAATAATACATCTGACTTATTATAATAGCTACCTACTTTTCTAGGTATGCTCAAAGAGGCTTTACGAAAACAAAACAAGCTAAAACCAAAGAGAATAGGGACTACCAAATGTACATAGGCCTAAATATGTTGAAATGAGTGGAAACATCTAGTTCATTCACTAACTACTAACTAGAGCCTTATTAATGAATGGAAACATCTAGTTCATTCACTGACTAGAGCAGGGGTGGGCAACGTTGACGATGGAGAGGGCCAATATACTGCCACACTCACTCCCTAGGGCCATATATTACTGTCGTAGCAAAGATAGCCGATCTACAAGCTCAAAACTTGTCGCAGCGCGACGCGTTATATTCGAATTTGAATTTTTGCTATTTTTGGAATCCTTGGAAATTTACATTTTTATGTAATTTCAAATGCCTTTAATTATACTTGTGTTGCATTGAGCTACTAATTTAGACGGAAGTATTAAAAGCAGGTTGTGGAATAGTGACAGCTGAAACCAATATTCTCAGTGTTCTGACAATAACCTGAGGGCCACATTAAGTGAAGGTGGGGGGGCCGCATGTGGCCCCCGGGGCCGCCAGTTGCCCACCCCTGGACTAGAGCATTATTACAAGAACAATTTGGACTGAACAGGTGTTTGTTGAACATTCACGTAACTTGTGTTAACCATTAAGACCTGAGGATCCAATTCTACAAAATGTATTCTAAAGTGTTTCTATAATGTCAGTGCCAGTAGTTTTCAAAGTCTTTCATGTAGATCTGCTATTTGTCAACAGCTACATTTTAAAACAATGATTTGAAGTGGTTAAAAGCTATAAGGTGACACACAGGGCGTCCTCAGGTATAAAAGGGGTAAAGGGTCCGCTCACAATAACCATAATAGTTCACCATTGTATTCCATTGCTATACCGCATAAACCTCTTATCTGCATATTCTAACTTGTTGTTCATTAACCCATTTGGGGCGGGAACCCCTTTTGGTGTTAGCATCATGTTATGCTTTAGCTATTGAAAAATAGCAGACCTACTGTACAAGCTCGTAGCGCGCCACCGAGTGGCGCGCTACGAGCTTGTAGGTCTGCTATTTTTGAAAAATCGAAGAACGACTGACATTAAAACATAGCTTTTTCAGAAAACTGTCAATATGTAGAAGATTTTTTAGAATCTGATCTCAGGTCAGAATTGTTGGTAAATGAATGTCCGTATACTACTTGAACACACCACACTACACACTCCACACCACACTACAGCTTCACACAGAAGCATCAAAGCGAGACGTTTTTCAGCTTGTCGATCTGATACTTTTGCTATTTCCAAACGATGTTTTTTCCACCCAAAGCAATTTGTTATAGTTGGTGCTGTTGAACACTGATGTCAACTTGACTCAGAATGCTAATAAATAATCATCATTGTGTGTGTGTGTGTGTGTGTGTGTGTGTGTGTGTGTGTGTGTGCGCGTGCACATGTGCATGTGTGTGTGCGTGTGCGTGCGTACAGCATGTACAGAATGCATAGTCTGTCTGGCTCTCATGAGCCACTCTACAGCCCATTACTCCACTGCTCTATCTCTCACAAACACGCACATAAACACACTCACACACACGCGCACACACACACACACACACGCACACACGCACACACGCACACACGCACACACACACACACACACACACACACACACACACACCCGTGCACACGGAGCACAGCAGCGGCTGGTGCAGTGCAACTATCCCACTCGTTCCAGCAATTTCCACCTGTCTTCCTGTGGGAGGGGCCGAGGCCGCCAGGCCACCGGCCGGGGGTCTGAGGGGATAACCGTAGAAGGCTATTTTTTACTGCCGTACCATTCCCCCCCAAGCCCCCCCCCCCCCCCCCCCCCCCACAAATGCCCCATCACCCCCCCGCCTCCCAATACCCACCCTCACACTGTCCAGTCTGGCCCCATCCAATAAAACCTCTAACGCGACACGACACTAATTTTTAGTTTTAGTTTTTTGTGTTAACCAATTAAGAGACCTGAGACCAGATTCTACAAAAATGTCTTCTTCTAAAATCACCACAGTTTTCTGGAGAAAAACCCCCCCCCTGTTTCTACTGTATGTGTCAGTGGTTCTCAAAAGAATGTCATGTCGAGGACCAACCATAAACCCCCATCTGAAAATATGTTGTTCCAGGGACCCCTCAGAAGCAAAGATGAGTTAAAAACGTTCACCGTGAAAGAATATAAATTATATTCCAAGATTTTGCGTCACATTTCACGATTCTTCTAAAATGGCTAAAGTTATACAGTATAACATAATGCTATAAAATATTCTGATAATCAATAATCATTGCTATAAAATGTTTGTTCAGTATCAGGAGTCTCTCCGCGTCTTTAACCCATTCTGGGCGGGAACCCCTTTTGTTGTTTTAAGCATTATGTTATGCTTTTGAAAAATAGCAGATCTACTCACTTGTAAGAGCTTGTAGATCTGCTAAAGATCTGAAAAATCGTGAAAATGTGGCGCAAATCTTTGAATATATCTTCTTTCACAGTGAACGTTTTCTATCTCAATCTTGGCTTCTGGATTAACATATTTTCGGATGGGGGTCGGCGGCCAAATACAGATAATTCTGGGGGTCCTTGACATGAAATAGTTTGAAAACCACTTCTATAGAAACATATTAAGGGTTTTTCAGAAAACTGTCAGGACATTTTGTAGAATGGTTCTCAGGTCTAAATGGGTTGAGATCTGGAAGAGAGTACAAAGTTTATCAGGTCAAATGTTGGCAGTGTTCTAGTTCCTATTTTGTCAGCTGGCTTCTTTGTGTCATCACTTCCAATGTCACTTGTGTTGAGTTATTATCCCATTCTGACCTGAGATCAGATTCATACCAGGTTTCCACTGGACAACACACTGGTCTGATTAACCCATTCTGACCTGAGATCAGATTCTAAAAATGTCAGTCGTTCTTCGATTTTTCAAAAATAGCAGACCTACAAGCTCGTATCGCGCCACTCGGTGGCGCGATATGAGCTTGTAGGTCTGCTATTTTTAAATAGCTAAAGCATAACATGATGCCGACATCAAAATGGGTGCCCGGTCAGAGTTGGGTTATACTCTCTTCGGATAAAATCCGGGGACCATTGCATTACCAGACCACCTCTGTGACTTTGGAAAGGCATCCCCGCAGGCTATGGGAACATAGCAGTAATGCATGAGTGACAGATACAGAAGAATAAAATGTCCCCGTGCGTGATGATGCCAGGGAACGTTAAATCTCGGGGCGCATAGTGAGACGAGGGACTCTTATCGTTGATACGATATACGGTTACTGTGAAAAGACGATATACTTAGAACCCTCAGCTGTGTCTTAATTGTATCCAGTGTTGCCATTAAGTCTGCTTATTATTATTCTAAACGTCTTTGGGCCTGTTTTCTATTCATGTACAAGCTTGTAGATCTGCTTTTGTTTTTGTTTAGTTTTTTTCAATTATCACACATGCGTTTAACCCATTCTGGACAGAATTGGTGTTTTAACCCATTCTGACCGGGCACCTATTTTGGTGTTAGCATCATGTTATGCTTTAGCTATTTAAAAATAGCAGATCTACAAGCTCATATCGCGCCACCGAGTGGCGCGATACGAGCTTGTAGGTCTGCTATTTTTGAATTTTTTTAGATTTTTTTTAGAATCTGATCGCAGGTCAGAATGGGTTCATCAGACCAGTATGTGTCCGGCGGAAACCTCGTATGAATCTGATCTCAGGTCAGAATGGGTTAAGCATTATGTCATACTTTAGCTATTGTAAAATAACAGATATACAAGCTCATAATATGAGCTTGTACGCAATACCAAACTGAGTTCTTCTGTGTCTGTGTGAGAGTGCGATAGCCAATCGCTACACCTTGATGCCGTCGTAATGACAGTTTTTTTCACTTCACTTTTCACTTTCACAGCCGATCTACAAGCCCACAACGACGCGTCGCGACGCGTTGTGAGCTTGTAGATCTGCATTTTGAGCATTTTGGTTGCATTTTCAGCATTCAACCAGTGTAAAATGACTTATATTGGATCTCTTATCCACTAGTCCCTTCCTGAGATTTTAGTTTTAGTCATCATATAGCTTAGTTTTTTATTTAGTTTCCATTTTTTTGTTTTCATCAGTGGAAAAAGGTAGTCGACGGACCTTTTTTCCTCTTAGTTTTATAGTCGACGGAAACAACACTGTTGTTTTTTTTGACATGGCGACAGGGCTTAGCGCTTGTTCGACAGCCTGGTGGCTGACAGGTGGAGACCGCTCCATATAGTCTAGTACTGTAGTGGAATGGGCTTTTGAATACATATTAGGTATGGCTTGCCTTGGCTGGCCGCGACCACCATGAACAGACTGTGGCCGGGGTGGTGAGTGTCCTTGATAATCCTCTCAGCTTTGGCTAATATAATATAAGCACCGCGCTTCTGGTACTGTATATCCTGGAGGGAAGCTCGGCTCCTACGATGTCTGAGACACAGTGGTGGAAGAAAGTATACTTAAATGTTTATTTCAAGTTTTCAAATGTATATAAAAAAAATCGCATTGTGAGCTTTTAGATCGGCTGTTTTCAAATGGCTGAAATGTATATAGGGTTGAAGTGGCTAATGCGTGTTTTGTAATGATAATCAAAATCTACAAAGTAACTATAGTAACGAAAGTAACTTCAAATAATCGTAGTGGAGTGAAAGTATAGGCTACAATATTTTGCCTCCGCTCCGAAATGTAGTGGCGTAGAAGTAAAACAACTTTTTTTGTTGTTTTTCTTCCTTGTAATTATTTGTTTGGTCCAAAATATTGTGTGTGTTGTCATGATTTGTCACAACTCGTGTTGGCTTCGTACGATGCTTATAAGGTCTTTAAATAAATACTTTTTGAAATGTCTATGGGAAAAATGCTTAGGGAATTATTTCCTGGGCCTAGCGTTGTCATGAAACGGGGGCGGGACTGCGACGCTCTATACACGTCCTCAGCGATATGTTATTATGCAGAGGAGCCTGGAATCCCTGCCCAGCTCCACTGAATCCCTGCCCAGCTCCATTGAACTGAATCCAGCTCCACTGAATCCCTGCCCAGCTCCACTGAATCCCTGCCCAGCTCCACTGAACTGAATCCCTGCCCAGCTCCACTGAATCCCTGCCCAGCTCCACTGAACTGAATCCCTGCCCAGCTCCACTGAATCCCTGCCCAGCTCCACTGAACTGAATCCCTGCCCAGCTCCACTGAATCCCTGCCCAGCTCCACTGCATCCCTGCCCAGCTCCACTGAATCCCTGCTCAGCTCCACTGAATCCCTGCCCAGCTCCACTGAACTGAATCCCTGCCCAGCTCCACTGAATCCCTGCCCAGCTCCACTGAACTCCCTGCCCAGCTCCACTGAACTGAATCCCTGCCCAGCTCCACTAAATCCCTGCCCAGCTCCACTGCATCCCTGCCCAGCTCCACTGAATCCCTGCTCAGCTCCACTGAATCCCTGCCCAGCTCCACTGAATCCCTGCCCAGCTCCACTGAATCCCTGCCCAGCTCCACTGAATCCCTGCCCAGCTCCACTGAATCCCTGCCCAGCTCCACTGAATCCCTGCCCAGCTCCACTGAATCCCTGCCCAGCTCCACTGAATCCCTGCCCAGCTCCACTGAATCCCTGCCCAGCTCCACTGAATCCCTGCCCAGCTACACTGAATCCCTGCCAAGCTCCACTGAATCCCTGCCCAGCTCCACTGAACTGAATCCCTGCTCAGCTCCACTGAGTCCCAGCCCAGCTCCACTGAATCCCTGCCCAGCTCCACTGAATGAATCCCTGCCCAGCTCCACTAAATCCCTGCCCAGCTCCACTGAATCCCTGCCCAGCTCCACTGAATCCCTGCCCAGCTCCACTGAACTGAATCCCTGCCCAGCTCCACTGAACTGAATCCCTGCCCAGCTCCACTGAACTGAATCCCTGCCCAGCTCCACTGAACTGAATCCCTGCCCAGCTCTACTGAATGAATCCCTGCCCAGCTCCACTGAATCCCTGCCCGCAGCTCCACTGAATCCCTGCCCGCAGCTCCACTGAATCCCTGCCCAGCTCCACTGAATCCCTGCCCAGCTCCACTGAATGAATCCCTGCCCAGCAGCTCCACTGAATCCCTGCCCAGCTCCACTGAATGAATCCCTGCCCAGCTCCACTGAACTGAATCCCTGCCCAGCTCCACTGCATCCCTGCCCAGCTCCACTGAATCCCTGCCCAGCTCCACTGAATCCCTGCCTAGCTCCACTGAATCCCTGCCCAGCTCCACTGAATCCCTGCCCAGCTCCACTGAATCCCTGCCCAGCTCCACTGAATCCCTGCCCAGCTCCACTGAATCCCTGCCCAGCTCCACTGAATCCCTGCCCAGCTCCACTGAATCCCTGCCCAGCTCCACTGAATCCCTGCCCAGCTACACTGAATCCCTGCCTAGCTCCACTGAATCCCTGCCCAGCTCCACTGAATCCCTGCCCAGCTCCACTGAATCCCTGCCCAGCTCCACTGAATCCCTGCCCAGCTCCACTGAATCCCTGCCCAGCTCCACTGAATCCCTGCCCAGCTCCACTGAATCCCTGCCCAGCTCCACTGAATCCCTGCCCAGCTACACTGAATCCCTGCCAAGCTCCACTGAATCCCTGCCCAGCTCCACTGAATCCCTGCCCAGCTCCACTGAACTGAATCCCTGCTCAGCTCCACTGAGTCCCAGCCCAGCTCCACTGAATCCCTGCCCAGCTCCACTGAATGAATCCCTGCCCAGCTCCACTAAATCCCTGCCCAGCTCCACTGAATCCCTGCCCAGCTCCACTGAATCCCTGCCCAGCTCCACTGAATCCCTGCCCAGCTCCACTGAACTGAATCCCTGCCCAGCTCCACTGAACTGAATCCCTGCCCAGCTCCACTGAACTGAATCCCTGCCCAGCTCTACTGAATGAATCCCTGCCCAGCTCCACTGAATCCCTGCCCGCAGCTCCACTGAATCCCTGCCCGCAGCTCCACTGAATCCCTGCCCAGCTCCACTGAATCCCTGCCCAGCTCCACTGAATGAATCCCTGCCCAGCAGCTCCACTGAATCCCTGCCCAGCTCCACTGAATGAATCCCTGCCCAGCTCCACTGAACTGAATCCCTGCCCAGCTCCACTGCATCCCTGCCCAGCTCCACTGCATCCCTGCCCAGCTCCACTGCATCCCTGCCCAGCTCCATCCCCTTGCAGTGCAGGAGAGAGAGGGGCTCATTCATTGCCCTGAGGGGATGCCGGCCGGGGGTCGAGGGTCAAGAGGCTTAACCGGGTCATGGGTATCCATTTCAGGGCTCGCGGGGAGCCCTGAAATGACAGGAATGAGCCTTGCGTCATTCCTGTCATGTTTTAGGACGGTGGGTTTCAGCCCCTTTTCATATCGAGGCCCAGTATTTATTCAGCATTTTGTCCTGACTGGCCTCTCAGACCCATAAGACTTATAGGTCAATATTAATATAGGTTAATGTTCTGTGGTCATTGGATAAGATTTGGTCTACAATTCCATGCTTTTGGGCAAATGTTCTGATGATCTATGCCTGAAGAATTAAGGCCGAAAGGCCGAAACGTTGCTATATGACTCTTAAAGGTATATTCAGTGATTTCACTTAATTCAAATATCACTTATTGTTTTGTTTTGTTGTGATAATCCTCCCTACTATAGAGTGTGCTGGCCATATAAGGAGTTCCTCCCTGTCCCCAGTTAACCCCTGGGGGTCAAAAAACCTTAGGTTTCGTTTTTGACTCTATCCTGATTGGACGAAAGGCTGGGTCCCACAGCCAAAAACGAAACCTAAGGTTTTTTGAGTGAAATCACTGAATATACCTTTAATTAAATTAACTTTAAATAAATTAACTAGCAAGTGGCGGTGTGCAGGTCTCTCCTCCTCCTCTGTAAATCGTCTCTCCTCCTCCTCCTCCAGATGTTTACGATACAGCTATATTGTCAGCGTGCACTGAAGGGATTCTGAACTGCAAGTCCAAAATATATCAGCCAGGATGCCGGTGCTATCCAGTGTTGAATTCGTCGATTAAAACTAAGACAATTTTTTTTTCGTCGACTGTCTTTCCACTGACGGAAACTAAATGGAAACTAAATGAAAACTAAACTATGATGACTAAAACGAAATATACTGACAATTTCGTCAACAAATAAAAACTAGACTAAAATGTTAGGAAGTGACTAGTGGACCAGTACAAGTCATTTTACACTTGGTTGCATGCTGAAAATAGCTGATCTACAAGCTCACTTGTGGGCTTGTAGATCAGCTATTCTCATTACGACGGCATCAAGGCCCGCCTAAATAAAATTTGTTCGACTAAATCATCTGTAGATTTAGTCGACTAAAATCTTATGATATTTAGTCGACTAAAACTAGACTAAAACATTCCGGGGTGACTAAAATGTGTCTAAAACTAAATGAAAAAAACTATTCAAGAGACTTAAAACTAAAAAGCTAAATTTGCTTCCAAAAACAACACTGGTGCTATATCCACTAAAAGCAGCGTTTTATCAAATCAAGCTGACGGCAGTGACGACAGGATCATTAACAGGAATACTCCCAAACGACTCTCTCACAGAGTTGGAGCCGTCTGACGTTCCAGCATCCATTCCAGGTTCAAAGACAAACGTTCTAAATATAGTTTTTTTTAGCTCTTGTTCGGAATTAGGACTGCATGCTCTCTCCTGTTTTATATTGGATTATAGCATCCAGGAATGCGACAAAAACAAATCCCACAAATTAGAAGACTGGGGTGAAGTATTCATTTAACAACAATCTAAACAAAACGGTATATATAGAATCCAACTATACTATAAGATATTATAAAAAAAACAACTACATAGTATAGGAGGATATTAAGCCATTTTGGGGCAGGAACCCCTTTTGGTGTTTTAAGCGTTATATGTTATATACTTTAGCTGTTGAAAAGATCTACAAGCTCGATGAAAAGATCGACAAGCTCGTAGGTGCCGCGCTAGTACGAGCTTGTATAGGTCTGATATTTTTTGAAAAATCGTGAACATGTGGTGCAGATCTTTGAATAATATATTCTTTCAGAGCGAACGTTTTTAACTCAAATCTTTGCTCCTGGGAGGGTCACTGGAGCAACATATTTTCAGATGGGGGGGGGGGGGGGTAGCAGATCTACAAGCTCATAGCGCGCCACCGAGTGGCGTGCTACGAGCTTGTAGGTCTGCTATTTTTGAAAAATGACTGACATTTTTAGAATCTGATCTCACGTCAGAATGGGTTAAAAAAGAAAACAAGAAAAACAAATGGCAGGCCTAAAAATATCCCCGTATGTCAGTTCTTAAACGTGTGTGACTTCAAAGCACAAACGATGAGTGATTCACGGACCGACGGACGAGGAAAACAAGAAAACACCAGAGAATGCAACGGGAGGAGGAGGTCATAGCGCTGCTTGTTTAAACTCTGTTCTCTTTTACATGCTTTATCTTCCTCCTCTGGCGCACGCACACACACACACACAGTCACACACACACACACACACAGTCACACACACAGTCACGCGCGCGCACGCACACGTACAGCCTGAGAAAGCTATTTTTAGTTGTACTCGGTGCTATTCTTAGCCCACTACTGGTTTCCGGATGTTTAACAGGGAGGAGAGAATAACACAAAGGAAAGCTGCTGGAGCACTGTGGGAGCGCACGCACACACACACACACACACACACACGCACACACGGACGCATGCGCACGGACACACGCGCACGGACACACACACGCCCAGTGGAACGGAGCAGAATGGGGTTAGGAGAGGAAGAGGGAAAGGAATGTCGACGTTCTTGGACGTTATAAATAGCTACAAAGACGCCCAGCCCTCTGAGCCACGTGAACAAAATACTACAAGCTGTTGCTCTAACTGGCCAATAAAGTTCACACACACACACACACACACACACACACACACGGACACACACACGGACACACACACGGACACACACAGACATGGACACACACGCACATGCACACAGACATGTGGACACACATGCAAACACGGACACACACGCACACGCGCACACACACTCCGGCACCGTGGATAATATCGTTTATATAGGGTAGAAAACCTTGCATAAAAACTTTAACTTTTCAGGAAAATGTGTTCCAGTAGATCCAACGACGTAGTTATTATGTAAGAACTCACAAGCTCTGGTGAGTTCTGTTCTGTTCTGAGTTCTGTTCAGGTCAGGACACACTTAGACAACTTAAGGTTCTCAAACCTTTTCATGTCAAGGATTGACACTCATTAGCCCCAGCTCGGACCACCATTTGTAAAGATATGCCGCCAGCGACCCCCATAAGAGAAGATTTTTATGGCCCCTAGCAATGATTCTCAAGCATTTTAATTTCAACGACCCCTGATTTGACATGCATTATAGGCTATATGCGGACCCCCATTTAATGGCATTTTCTCTGGGACCCCCCAATTTATATTGTGTAATCAATGTTAATTTAACTCCAATAGTTTGTACACTCTCTGAGTCAGAGACCCATAAAGGGTCGATTTGGTTATAAAGTATAATTTAGCTGGGGACCCCCTTGGAACTCCCTCAAGGACCCCTGGGGGTCCCCAGACCCCACTTTGGAGAACCACTGACTATAGACCCTCTCCACTTAGTAAAACGGACCCGGTGTTGTTGGCACTGCACTCGGTGTTGAGCTTGTAGATCTGCTATTTTGGCCAAATGTTCCCTCCGGAATGGGGATGTTTGTCGTTGTTCAAGTTGTTAAACCTTCACTCTCAATATTTCGGATAAAGGAGAGAAAAAAAATGCAAATAAACAAAATATCTGGTATTTCTTTTGTGCTACTTTTGTCTGTCCGACACTCTTGTACGACGATCGAGGCATGGCAGTAATTTATGGAAAAAAAGACGAAAAAAACTAAAAGAGAAAAGAAAAAAATGAAATATACAGAGATAGAAGCGTTTTCTGTCTGGCACGGCCGAACGTTGGGAGGCAGACAAAGAGTCCTCTCTTCTGAGACTGTCTGGCAGATGCTTCACACACACACACACACACACACACACACACACACACACACACAGACACACAGACACACAGACACACCGTGCCCATGCACATCATCCCCCCACCAGCTCCCGCCCCAACACTTCACTTCTTATACCTCAAAGCAGGGACATTTTAATCCATTTGGGACCAGACTGCATCGGTGCAGTGTCACCTTATAGCTTTTACCATTATTTTGTAAACTATTTTAGCTGTTGAAAAATAGCAGATCTAAACAAGCTCATAGCACTAGCTCTGCCATTTTTGAAAAGTCCTGAAAATGTGGTGCAATGCTTTGAATGTAATTATATTCTTTCACAGCAAACGCTTAAAAAAAAAAAGCCCTCATATCTTCACTTCTGGGGGGTCGTCCCTGGAACAGCATATTTTCAGATGTGGGTCAGTGGCAAAATACTGTACATTTTTGGGGTCATTCAATGCACGTGAAAAAACGTTTGAGAACCACTGACTTAGAAACATAGGTTTTTCAGAAAACGGTTAGGATTTACAGTAGAAGCCTTTTTTTCTTTTTAAAGAACCAGCCTCAGGTCTAAATGTGTTAATAATAAGCTGTATTTGTAGTGCACCTTTCAAGAGCAACGTCACAAAAAGTGCCCGAACAGAAGAACTCACAACACAAGAAATAAAACCAAAAGGAAAACACAACTATGACAGATCAAACAAAGAGTATGAGCTAAATGACGATGGAGAGGGTTGTGGGCTCAACGCACCTTCGTGAAGGTGATTGTTTTTGCACAAGAGATTTTAAACAAGGCACGGACGGACGCAGTCTCCTCAGGTATACCCGAGCCCATGTGGCCCATATATAGGGCAGGAACCATATCTCCTGTTTCTGTAGCGTGAGGCAGCGTGATGTACAATTACTGTACATGCCCCAGCCATACATGTACATGTACATGTACAGTACAACCCCCTCGACATGATGTACATAATAGTACGCAGGGGTTTACTGCCGATCCAACCCTTGACGCTGAGTGCCAATCAAGGGGGCAGTCAGACAGATATTTTGTGAAGCCTGAAACTCCTGAAAGTTCATATAATGGCCTGTTGTGGCGCTGTCACTGGACCCAGAAAAACCCATAGCCCCATAGAAGTCCATGTATTTGGGCCCAACTTCACCTAGACTGTATTACCTTAATAAACATGGTCATGAATACTTTCTGCTTCCAGTCACTAGTTTAAAGTCTCATTTCTAATATCATAATATTCTTTTTGGAAAATTATGGTCCCATTTATAAAATAAATGACCATAAAGTCGCGTATGTTCTGAGGGGCGTGGCTACCGTTACAGTCTATGATCGGGAGTCCCCACCCACTCGAGTCAAAATAAAAACCAACGGAGAAGAAGGGGGGAAGTCCCGCCTCGTTGTCTGGGCCAGCCAATGGGCCAGCTGGGCCCAAACGGAGCCAGCCAATGGCCAGCTGGGCCCAAACGGATCTAGAAAGATGGCGACTTACAGTGCAGGAATAACAGGCTTCATTTTACGTCCATGTTAGACCCGGGGAACGCTTTGTCCATATTTTTTACAGTCTATGGTGCCAATAGAGGGTATGCGCATGCTTAAAGTGAATGGCACATCGAGTGGCAAAGCAACATGCAAAGTGAGTTTAACATTGTTTAATGTTGTTTAATGCAATCAGATAGGACTTTTCTGTGTGGATGTATGGGCTGTCGAGGCCAGAAAGTATAGTTTTTTTTGCTACTCCGTAGGCATTCCTGCATAACTTCCTGGTTTGATGATTTTCCGGTATCTAACTGAGACGATTTTCCTCGTAGGGCATTCCTAAGTGTCTGAGCCCGGATCGCCAAAGGCCCGCCGGTCTCCTTTTTGTTTGTAAGTGACACAAAATAGCAGACCTAGAACTTCATAGCGCGGCTAATAAACAATCCGCAACGATTTACGTTCGGACATTGTCGTTCGTTATGTGACACAATTCACCCTTTGTCAGCCTTCTGATTGGTCCCTGACTGACCAACCAGCAGGCCTTGTTCCGCCCCCCTGGCTCCGCCTTGTTTATGTTTGAATTTGCTAAAACATTTTGAAGTTTAAAGTTTAAAATAAGAATTGAATGCACAGAATATCAACTATAATAGCAACTGAAAAACATGTATACCATGTTATTTCAATGGTATACTATAGTGGAGAGAGAGAGAGAGGATTTTTGTCCAACCACAAAACGAAAACGGCAACCAATGGGTGTGAAGAGGGGGCACAGCCACGGGCGGGACTTTGACAAAGGGTGAATTATAATTGTCACATATTTCGGCAGGTCACCAATTTCACCACCATGCTGGGGCGACCGAGTGAGTTATAGTGGCAGTGGATTTTGATTATTGGAATTTGGCTTTGGGGATGAGCAGCATACACAGTGCAGTGCAGTACAGTGCTCTGCCTGAGAGTATGTCTGTCAGGCTATACGCGTCGGCTCATGATGAGAGGGTGAGAAAGTCATATATCTGGCTGCTAGGCCAAGCAGGGGGATTTAATGTATGTCCTCTCCCAACGGACAGAGGTAATTGCATTCGAACCCATGCAGGTCTCCTGCATGGGAAAAGGCCAGGCATCTGCTGTAGCGCTCTCACACATGAGGGAATCCCCGCATGGCCTGGCCAGATATTAATAGGCAACCGAGTAATGTCTGAATCTCAGAAGAATAAACCTCAAAAGAAGAGTATGTGTGTCTGTGTGTGTACCCTCCAACCTGCACTGCACATGACATGTACTAGTTCAATTGTATTAACGCACTCTACTTACAGATGTACTCGTTAACATTACCATATAGATGTACTAATTATATTGTATTGTAACAACATAATCTACTATACAGATGTACGAGTTATTGCGACTGCAGGTCGCATTTACTATGAAATTGTGCATTTCCCGTCAGGCATGCCTCGTGACATCACGTGACAGCATCAGGGATAGGAGGAGATCCCTGATGTCATCAATATTGGCCACCAACTCAACATCTGATCTCAAACCCTTAGATCTCCATATATGGAGCTGACCTGCTCTGACATTCCATATGTTGATCCTTCCCCATCCATCCATCCTTCCTTCTCGATGGCTCCATTTTGACTGATACCTGTCCATTCAAACGCCTCTGGATCCCCCCAGGAGGAAGTTACTAATGTTGCTCTGGAGAGTCTGGAGCTCTCTGGTGGAGCTGTTGCCCCCCCGCGACCCGAGTACGGATAAGCGGTTGAAGATGGATGGATGGATGTGTGCGTGCGTGCGTGTGTGCGTGCGTTGCGTTGCGTGCGTTGGTGTACTACTCACGTCAACGATGTCAGAGTTGGTCCTGCTCTCGTGCGGTTCGTTGTACTCGGTGTACTTCAGGAGGACCTTGTCCATGTCCGTGGAGGCGTACTGGAACAGCTTGTTGGTGCTGTTGAAGATGATCAGGGCGATCTCACAGTCACACAGCACGCTCAGCTCGTAGGCCTTCTTCATCAGGCCGAACTTACGCTTGGTGAACGTGACCTTCGCAGGACGGACGGAGGAAGAGGGAAGAGTATTAGCCCATTCTGACCTGAGATCAGATTCATACGAGGTTTCCACTGGGACACACACTGGTCTGATTAATCCATTCTGACCTGAGATCAGATTCTAAAAAATGTCAGTCGCTCTTCGATTTTTCAAAAATAGCAGACCTACAAGCTCGTATCGCGCCACTCGGTGGCGCGATATGAGCTTGTAGATCTGCTATTTTTAAATAGCTAAAGCACGACATGATGCCGACACCAAAATGGGTGCCCGGTCAGAATGGGTTAGGGGCTGTCATCATGTCACCGTTACCACATTTAGGCCTGACGTCGAAAATTAAAAAAAAATGTCTTCTAAATCCTGACAGTTTTCTGAAAAACCTATGTTTCTGTATCGGTGGTGCTCAATATTTCATGTCAAGGACCCCCAAAAATGATATGTAATTGGCCACCGACCCCCCCATCTGACAATATGTTATTGCAGGAACCCCTCAGATGCAAAGGTTTGAGTTAAAAACGTTCGCTCTGAAAGAATATATATTCAAAGAATTTACACGATTTTTCAAAAATAGCAGACCTACAAGCTCGTAGCGTGGCACTCGATTAATTGTCTCACAAATAATTGCAATCGACGATTTAATTGTGTTTTTTAGCATTGACAATTAGAATATAGGATTAAATAATACATTTCTGTTTGCCTGGTTGATGACAAATATCTGAAATGTACAAAGAAATTACTGACATATTCATTTTTTTAATACTTTATACTGTGTGAACGTCGCTGCTTTGATCTGTTATGTACATCAGAAATTGACTGCAGAAGGAAATGAATCTGCATAAAGCTGTGTGTCATCATACAAGACTCGTTTATTCTGGCTTATTTTATTGTAGATGTGTGGATTAATGTCGTAGGATAAACTAACTCTTCTGGTTTATAGATAAGCCTATCATCATCATCTCTCAAACACAGGTAACAAGTAACAACACACATAGCCGCCCACGGCACACACACACACGCACGCATGCATGCACCCACACACACACACACACACACACACACACACGCACACACACACACACACACACACACACACACACACACACGCACACGCACACGCGCACACACACACTGTGCCATTAAGACTGACTGGCCGGGCCAGGGTCAGTCCTGCCCTGCGGTGCGCCAGGGGTCAGGAAACATATGTCCGTGCATTTCCTCTCATAACAGGAAGAGCTCAACCACTCCCCTGACCTGCTGGTGCGTGCGTGCGTGCGCGTGTGCGTGTATGCGTGTGTGCGTGTGTGCGTGTGTGTGTAGCATGCGTGCTTACAGTACATACTGTAGGCTAACTGTTTGCCATGCATAACAATAAACAAGCATTGTTCTGACCATACAGTGTGCAGTGAATGCCAATCATCGCATCTAAAAGACACAACGTTCTTCTCATATTAAGCACTTTCGACCTGGTGTCCTTAGTGTAATGTTTAATGTCATACACACTGTATAGGTTCACATAATTGTCACAAATTAAACATTTGGCTGAAATCTCATGAATATTCAACATGTTAAAAAGTAGCAAGAAAGAAAAGACATCGCAGTATCACATGCACCGTCCTAGATCATATAAAAATAGGGGTACACGATTATGAAATTATGACCGATATCCGATCTCCGATAATTTGCAGGGTCATAATAATATCTGCCGATATACCGATTCCGATATTATATACGGATTATGCTGCCTTCAAAGTTCAAACATTAGAAATACACAGAATAAAAGCGACAGAGCCGTTGACGGTCACATTATTATTATTATTATTGCGTCATCAATATCTGTGAATATGCTCCGTGCTCGTGGCTAGGGTTAAAGGTCAGGTTTTTGGGGTATAGGGCGTCGGCCTAATGACAGTCCCACCAATAGTATGTCAGAACTAAAGCCTGTACCCTTGACCGCTGTGGTCATATGGGCCTAATGACTGTACTGTACTGTACTGTACTGTACTGTACTGTACTGTACTGTACTGTACTGTACTGTACTGTACTGTACTGTACTGTACTGTACTGTACTCCGAAGCAGCAAGTCTCTCCATAATTAAAACCACCATAACTCGCTGAATTCTCAAACGATTTTCACGGTTTGTTACGACAAAGATTAAGACATGTATATAGTTAACACGTAATCATATCCATAATCGTCATTGTGTGTGTGTGTGCGTGTGTGTGTGTGCATACCTGTCTGTTGCGTTCGTCCATGATCCTGGCTATCTGTATCTTTTTCCTCCCCATCTTCGGTGGTCGTCTCTCTCAGTCTGATTCTCAAACTTGTCTCCTTCTTTTTCCTTTGATTCACGTCCAGATGCTCACAGCAGTCTCTGCTTTCTCTCCCCAGCGTCTGACAGCACACACACACACACACACACACACACACACACACACACACACACACACACACACACGACACCAGAGAGTAGTTTCAGAATATGCACGCAAATGTCTACAGTACTGGTATACACACTAAATTAGCAGGGTTTAGGTTTCAATCTTTTCTTTTCATTTTTTTGTTGTTGACAATAACCACGTTCAACCGGGCATCCCTAAATCATGTCATTATAGGCGTCAAAAACTAGAATCTCGTGCGCCTCTGGCGTGCTGGAGTCTAAACGCCACGCGGTCTTGTTGTTGTTGTTGATGTTTCTCTGTGCCGTGTGTGTGTGTGTCGCAGTGCGATGTCCTGGGTGTCCGCGTATATTCAGAACGCCACAGGTACGGCTGGCGGCGACGTATCGCGGCCCGCGAAATACGGGCGTAGGAGGCGGTGCTTACGCACGCTCGGCATGCGTCGCGGTCTATGACTTGGTCTGTGACTTGGTCTGTGACTTGGTCTGTGACATGGTCTGTGACTTGGTCTGTGACTTGGTCTGTGACATGGTCTGTGACTTGGTCTGTGACTTGGTCTGTGACTTGGTCTGTGACTTGGTCCGTGACTTGGTCTGTGACTTGGTCTGTGACTTGACAAAATTAACTGCGCACGAAATGTTCACTCACTACTTGTTACCGGCTCAAATGTTATGTATTTATGATGTTCAACAATATACACATTCATTGTGTTCATGTTCAACAATACACAGTTATGGTATATTATGTAAAATGATTGGGTTTATCTGGAGCTGCCTTGATTATAGCCTGTGGGGTGTGGTGCCTGAAGAGACTATTGATTGCATCATGGGGAGCATCTTGGGTGGATTGCTAACTAGTACATTGTGATTGGCTGATTACTTGGAGTCAGGGGTGGAGTCAGTAGTCTATATATAACCCATTCTGACCTGAGATCAGATTCATACGAGGTTTCCGCCGGACACACACTTTTTTCAAAAATAGCAGACCTACAAGCTCATATCGCGCCACTCGGTGGCGCGATATGAGCTTGTAGATCTGCTATTTTTAAATAGCTAAAGCATAACATGATGCCAACACCAAAATGGGTGCCCGGTCAGAATGGGATAAAGGGGAAATGGTTCAGTTCAGAGTGGGCTGCACACCTGTGCCTCTCCGTTTAATTTATTTGTTTGTTTCAGTTTGCTTTTCTTTAGTTGTCCAGTTTTTCATTCATGTTATCCAGGCCTGGAACACATTAAAAACGTTCCAGTCCAGTCTGTCATAAAAAGGATTCCACTGACAAACAGCCGATACACAATCCCACTTGGTATCATTATATGATAGCAAAAAACTAACGCTCGACAAGCTCACATCGTCTCAGGAAATTGCGGCATATTGTATGACAATGTATAAAATAAATGGGTAGATGAAGATTGGTCCCCCTCACATACTGGGTGATTGGATTGTAATCGGATACATCAGTTGTTTTCATACTTTTTCATATCAAGGTCCATTATTTACTAAGCATTTAGCCTCTCAGACCCAAAACTAACAAATATTTTGTTGTGGTTGGATAAGATTTTGTCCACAATGAGATGCAAACGATCAAATTAACAATTATTTTTGTTGTTTGTGTGTAGACTTAATGCAGATTAACAATAATTTAACTCTTGAGAGTGTAAAATGGACCCATACGGGTCAAGAGTGTAAAGAGTTAAAAATCTATAAGGGTCCATTTGGTTACCAACTCTCCATTCAAGCTACAAGCTTGTAGGTCTGCTATTTTTGAAAAAATGTGAAAATGTGGCGCAAATCTTTGAATATATTCTTTCCGAGCGAACGCTTTTAACTAAAATCTTTGCTTCTGGGGGGTCCCTGGAACAACATATTCTCAGATGGGGGTCGGCGGTCAATTACAGATATCTTTGGGGGTCCTTGACATGAAAATGTTTGAGAACGACTGACATATAGAAACATGGGGTTTTTCAGAAAACTGTCAGGATTTAGAAGACATTTGTAGAATCGTCCTCCTCAGGTCTAAATGGTGATAAATGATAGAAAAGCCCCCGGAGGCGTAAAGCCCGCCCCCACGCCCGACGTCCTGTCATTCTGTCTCTTCCATTGTGACATTTCACCTTTGACCCTTTCGACCCAGAAGTGAATAGTACCGGTAATCTCCTTGAGGAGCCTCCATCTGGATCACTTCCAGCTGGTCCTACGTTTTTATTTTAAATTTAGTTGCTAAATAAAAACGCACAAACAACAAACTAAATTACAATGTCCAGCTTTCCATTGTTGTTGTGGTGCATAAGTACATGGGCAGGGCAATAACATTCCACCACTGAGTCTCTGCTTTCAACTACATGAAAGTATAATATTTAAAAAACGTAAGTAAAAGTTAAAGGTTTTATGACATTCATTTTCATTTATTTTTCTTTTTCTTTTAGGTTTTATGACCTCAATTACACCCAAAAAACCTGAACTTTGAACATTCAGTGGTTTTTCTGTGGTCTGAAGTTTTCTTTGGGGTTTTTTGGGCCTTTTGAGCTACAATGAAAACAGGCAACACAGTGAAACAGTGACATCTGCTGGCAAATCCCATTGACATATATGGGATTTGCAGTAAGTGATGTCACTTACTGCCGGCAAATCAGAGCACCTGTTTGAGCCAGAAAACCCCAGATCACAGAAAATCTACTGAATGTTAAAAGTTCATGTTTTTTGGGTGCAATTGAGATTAGAAAACCTAAAAAAAAACAAGAACAATTCCAAAACCTTTTTTTTAATGTCACAATCCCTTTAACTAGTTAACTAGTTATACTATGTCAGATTCAGAGGGCCACGCAGGCACAAGCTTGTCTTCAAGAATGTAATGTACATTTTATGAGTAAAATCACAACAAAATAAGACCAGCTTCACGTCTCCAGTCTATCAGAGCAGGTCTCATGACAGGTCTTTTGTACACGGAAAGACAATAAAGTAAACAACGTGCCTTTTGTTTGACCTTAATTGTGATTAAAGAGAATACTAGCCATGAATTCCTTTACAATAGACTATTATGTAGTACCAGTATGTGATGCTAGAACGAGAGAACAACACTATAGATACTAGCTAGATTATTTTGACTGTAAGTTTTAGATCAGCTGATACAGCACTCTGTTATTGTGTGTGTGTGTGTGTGTGTGTGTGTGTGTGTGTGTGTGTGTGTGTGTGTGTGTGTGTGTGTGTGTGTGTGTGTGTGTGTGCGTGCCGCGGGTGCATGCCTGCGTGGGAGTATGATAGCCAGACATTTAACCGCTTTTGGAACACTGTAGGCTATATATATATTATACCGTCATATCATCATCCCAAATACACAAATACTGTATATACTGTACAGGTCTTCGAAAAGGGGCTACAAGACAAAGTGAGACTGCTCTTTGATGACTTAAGTTGCCACTAAAGTGAAACTTCAGTGAATAGTTGGTTTTGATCACACATAACATGGGTGAACTGGTGTAGGTGTGACACCATGGGTTTCCATTAGCGTTGCTACAAACTGCACACATTCAACAAGCTATCCCTTCCGTGGACATTTCGCAGTAATTACGTTTAGCAATAGTTTATATAGTGGGGCGGCAGTGGCTCTACTATTTTTGTTTTATATGTCAATGTAAGGGATATTGTAATTTTGTTATAACTATATATTCCTTGTTTTTTTGTACTTAAAAAAAAAAAACTAAAGTGTTAACGTATTTTTAGAAAAGTCTCCTGTGGAAAATTAGCACTTGTACTAACTCACTGTATAAGCAATGCCTCTACGAATTGTACTTGTTACAATGAGCAATGTGATTGTGATGTCCACATCAAATAAAACAAATTTAAATAAATAAGGAAGCGCAAGGTTCCCAGTTCGAACCCGGGCGCCCCCAGAGTTAGTGTCCTTGAGCAAGACTCTGAACCTCTGATTGCTCCCGATGTGCAGCTTGGTGCCTTGCATGGTTTCCTCGCCATCGTCGGTGTGTGAATGGGTGAATGTACAGTAATGCACAATCTATGTAGAGCGCCTTGGATAAAGGTGCCACACTATATAAAACCAAACCCAAATATGGTATAAAAGCAGATAAGCAGATAAACACTAATTATAGACAGACAGACAGACAGACAGACAGACATCTTGTTATTACCACAAAGCAATGCATAATTGCATCAGCACTGCTATGAACGATGGCGAAACAATGCACAGAGGAATGGAGAACAAAAGAAAATCACAGAGTGATGTAAACTATAAACAATAGGGAAAGGTTTCAATTGTTTCACGGTGACTTGCTTGTCGTCACTTCGTTTCAGCAACACACAAGCCTTCATCTCCTCCTCCTCCGACGTATCTTTTCATTAGTTTGAGGTGATTGAATCAAGAGGCAGATTCTCTTTTTTTTTTTTTTTTAGACGGGATGATTTGCACCACAACAACGTGCCCACATCATCATCAGCCATACTTTTAGAGTAAAGAAGACATGCCCAAAATATTCGTGGACTCGTGTCGGGGATGAGATAATGAAGAGAATATCTAATTATAGCGAGAAGAAAAAACAACATGCCAAAGCCCAGCCGGCCCCGGCAGCCAGACAGACATTTCATGTCTGCATATCCAGTCTCTGAGTCTGTGATTTAGTTCTGAGGACAAAGAAACCGAGCAGCACCGCCTCGACTTAAAGCCACTCGGACTCGCGCGTTATCCCATTTTGACCTCAATTCCACAAATGCATGCCTTCTAAATCTTGACAGTTTTCTGAAAAACCCATGTTTGTATGTCAAGTCGTTCTTCGATTTTCAAAAATAGCAGACCTACAAGCTCGTAGCGCGCCACTTGGTGGCGCGCTATGAGCTTGTAGATCTGCTAACATAATGCTAATGTCGTTCTCAAACATTTTCATGTCAAGGACGTCCCAAACAAATATGTAATTGCCCACCGAGCCCCATCTGAAAATATGTTGTTCCAGCCTAGGGGCCACATTATGATGAATTCCTGTTCTGTTCTTTAACTACATAGAAGTGTCTATTTGTACGTCTCTAAATGTTTTGATGAATTGAAACAATGTGGACCCTCTTGTAAACAAGTGTAATGCTTAATTGTGTCATCCACTCACAGTCAACAGTCTTTGTATGAGTTTGTGCTTGAAATGTACTGTAAATTCTGCAAACTGTTAATAAATATTTCAATCAATCAATCAAACATTTTCACGATTTTCAAAATAGCAGACCTACAAGCTCGTATTGCGCGCAGCTATGAGCCGCGCTATGAGCTTGTAGATCTAGCTATTTCTTTCAACAGCTAAAGTACAACATAATGCTTAAAACACCCCCCAAAAGGGGTTCCCGCCCGAATGGGTTATAGCAAGCTCAGCAACATTGTGGACACGGAATATAGGCCATGGCATGATGTCTATATACTTTGAGGGGGAAGTGTGTGCGTTTCGAAACCCGCCAAAACTCTCTCTCCGTGTGGCGTGTGGTACAAAGCGTTGCTTGATCTAAACGTGTCATACGCAGTGGCCCCCGGGGGGGGGGGGGTGGGGGAATAAGCAGATCTACAAGCTCAGGTCGTGTCGCGACAGCGACACGACCTGAGCTTGTAGATCTGCTATTTTCAAGGATCTGTGTCTAAGCCTGCATCTTCTCAATTCTCCACCCCAATTATACCCTGTTGCCCGGCGTGTACAGTACACAAGCCTCCCCGACCCGTTACTATTAATAGAACCCCCGTGGTAAACCAATAGCATTCCAAAAATGAATGAGTGAACTTTTTACCCCAAACACACAAGAGGGCTTGTATCTGTATCTGGTTCACAGACACAGAGACACAGAGAGAGAGATTGAAGAGGGCTTGTATCTGTATCTGGTTCATAGACAGAGACAGAGACACAGAGAGAGAAGAAGAGGGCTTGTATCTGTATCTGGTTCATAGACAGACAGAGACACAGAGAGAGAAGAAGAGGGCTTGTATCTGTATCTGGTTCATAGACAGACAGAGACACAGAGAGAGAAGAAGAGGGCTTGTATCTGTATCTGGTTCACAGACACAGACAGAGACACAGAGAGAGAGAAGAAGAGGGCTTGTGTCTGTATCTGGTCACAGACACAGACAGAGACACAGAGAGAGAAGAAGAGGGCTTGTGTCTGTATCTGGTTCACAGACACAGAGACAGAGAGAGAAGAAGAGGGCTTGTATCTGTATCTGGTTCATAGACAGAGACAGAGACACAGAGAGAGAAGAAGAGGGCTTGTATCTGTATCTGGTTCACAGACAGACAGAGACACAGAGAGAGAAGAAGAGGGCTTGTATCTGTATCTGTTCACAGACAGAGACACAGAGAGAGAAGAGAGGGCTTGTGTCTGTATCTGTTCACAGACACAGACAGAGACACAGAGAGAGAAGAAGAGGGCTTGTATCTGTATCTGGTTCACAGACACAGAGACACAGAGAGAGAAGAAGAGGGCTTGTGTCTGTATCTGGTTCACAGACACAGAGACACAGAGAGAGAAGAAGAGGGCTTGTATCTGTATCTGGTTCACAGACAGAGACACAGAGAGAGAAGAAGAGGCTTGTATCTGTATCTGGTTCACAGACACAGAGACACACAGAGAGAGAAGGAGAGGGCTTGTATCTGTATCTGGTTCACAGACAGACACAGACACAGAGAGTGAAGAAGAGGGCTTGTATCTGTATCTGGTTCACAGACACAGAGACACAGACACAGAGAGAGAAGAAGAGGGCTTGTATCTGTATCTGGTTCACAGACAGAGACACAGAGAGAGAAGAAGAGGGCTTGTATCTGTATCTGGTTCACAGACAACAGAGACACAGAGAGAGAAGAAGAGGGCTTGTATCTGTATCTGGTTCACAGACACAGAGACACAGAGAGAGAAGAAGAGGGCTTGTATCTGTATCTGGTTCACAGACAGAGACACAGAGAGAGAAGAAGAGGGCTTGTGTCTGTATCTGGTTCACAGACACAGAGACACAGAGAGAGAAGAAGAGGGCTTGTATCTGTATCTGGTTCACAGACAGAGACACAGAGAGAGAGGAAGAGGGCTTGTATCTGTATCTGGTTCACAGACACAGAGACACAGAGAGAGAAGGAGAGGGCTTGTATCTGTATCTGGTTCACAGACAGAGACACAGAGAGAGAAGAAGAGTGCTTGTATCTGTATCTGGTTCACAGACAGAGACACAGAGAGAGAAGGAGAGGGCTTGTATCTGTATCTGGTTCACAGACAGAGACAGAGACACAGAGAGAGAAGAAGAGGGCTTGTATCTGTATCTGGTTCACAGACAGAGACAGAGACACAGAGAGAGAAGAAGAGGGCTTGTATCTGTATCTGGTTCACAGACACAGAGACACAGAGAGAGAAGAAGAGGGCTTGTATCTGTATCTGGTTCACAGACACAGAGACACAGACACAGAGAGAGAAGAAGAGGGCTTGTATCTGTATCTGGTTCACAGGACAGAGACAGAGACACAGAGAGAGAAGAGAAGCCACGGTTTGGAGACCATGACGGGGAGGAGGTTTTGGACGCTGTCCATCTCTGTCCTCCTCCTCCTCAGCCATTCATTCTGTCCAGCTGTCCTGTCCTTTATCCCATTCTGACCTGAGATCAGATTCTAAAAATGTCTTATGTTTCTATGTCAGTCGTTCTTCGATTTTCAAAAATAGCAGACCTACAAGCTCGTAGCGCGCACTTGGTGGTGGCGCGCTACAAGCTTGTAGATCTGCTATTTTTCAATAGCTAAAGCATAACATAATGCTAACACCAAAAGGGGTTCCCGCCCAAAATGGGTTAGAATAATGCCCAAGTAGTTCAGAGATTCATGCGTGGTGTGTGGAGGACTATTGATTGTACTGTACTGTACTGTACTGTACTGTACTGTACCAAATCATCATGCAGTTTGTGTGTGTGTGTGTGTGTGTGTGTTAGGGCTGCGCAACAGTCAGTGACACTTGGTTGTGACCAAAAGCTATTTTCTACACCCAGGGACACAGCCAGCCAGCCAGCCAGCCAGCAGAGACACACATAGGAGTGGTTGCACCACTCAAACATATTGTGTAACTGGACAAAGTGTTTCTGAAAGTAAACACCACACACACACACACACACACACACACACACACACACACACACACACACACACACACACACTACTGCAGCGGCTGATAGCTGCTGGTCAAGAGGAAATGATGGGTAAAAAACAAAT